>NC_064626.1:957155625-957458655 GCF_023864275.1 Schistocerca cancellata
CAGCATCACAGCAAACGCGTGCCTCCTTATATGGTCAATGAACATACTGACTTCGATTTACGGACAATAAGTGCACGGCATTGTTATTATCGAATTAATGTTTATCATGTCTACCAAGATGGAAGTAAAACTATGATACTGCTGCAAATCGCACAACGGAGATCGTTTACTTATGCCAGCCACCACGACAGTATCAGTCGACAAGTTGTTAAGAGCTTCAATAATCTTTGAATGGAAGACATCCTCCACTGCAGGTCTGGACTAAAGGCAGTTGCATTTACTGCTGCCAAACTCGAGTAGCCGCCGCCTCATCTCGGGAGTGAGGTGCTGCATACCTTGTCGCTGGGTCGTGTTGACCCTTCCGGACGACATTAACACGGAGTCCTTTGTCCGTTAATGCAGTCCCTGTAATAGACTGCTCTACGGCTAAATTGTCTCGGTGGGAACTCAAAGGCGCCATCTATCCAGTAAATGAACCTCCACTGTTTCGAAATTAATCCCACCAGGTAATCAACGGAATATGAGCGACTGCAAGGATCTTCACGACTTAGACCGATGAACCGAGCCACTATTTCAACGATTACTCTGCAACATTTGCGTAAAGAAGATCAGATGTTTGACGAGTTTTTATTCATGGCCCCATTCTGTGGAGTTCATCTTAGAAGACACAAATTTTTTGAAAAATGTTTAGTACATTGATGAGTCGGAATTGACACTTATTGGTTCCTTAAACCATTACAAATAAATAAATATAAATTTTGGGAATAACTGGAAGCTACCACTGCATAGAAGAAGTTTTATTCTCTATATTTATGAATGATGAACAAATGTATTCCGTGACTGTTTAATCGTTTTTTTATTACAAAGTCGTTATACTTTGCTGGATTGGCACAGCTAAACATGCTCGAGAATACAAACGAATTGTTTCTTTGTTTGTCACTGTGAAGCATAGCGCTGTTCAGAAGAAGGAAGGACGACATCGAGGGCATTAGAGACGGGACATACGCTCCGAATGATTCACACATGGGGAAGAAAATCGACCGTACCCTTTCAAAGCAAACATCTCAGCGTTTGCCTGAAGCGATTTAGGGAAATCACGGAAATATTAAATCACTATGGTCGAATACAGGTTTGAATCGACGTCTTCCAGAGTGCTAACAACTGGCTCACCTCACTCGGTCGCACAGTCGAACTCTATCCATTTGAGGTTGGGAAACGAAATCAGGGATGTACCTCGGTCTGTCAAAAATTGTATGGTGTGACAGAAACAGAACTTAGAACTACTTAAACCCAACTATCCTAAGGACATCACACACATCCATGCCCGAGGCAGGATTCGAACCTGCGACCGTAGCGGTCGCGCGGTTCCAGACTGAAGCGCCTAGAACCGGTTGGCCAACAAAGGCCGGCAAGACGACGAGTCTCTGGCGCAGTCGTTAGATAGCTTACTGCTGCTACAATTTAAGTGAGTTTGAACGTGGTGTTACAGTCGGCGCCCAAGCGATGGGACACAGCATCTCCGAGGTAGCGATGAAGTGGAGATTTTCCCGTACGACCATTTCACGAGTGTACCCTGAATATCAGGAATCCGGTAAAATGTCAAGTCTCCGACATCGCTGCGCTGGAGAAAGATCCTGCAAGAACAGGACCAACGACGACTGAAGAGAATCGTTCAAAGTGACAGAAGTGCAACCCTTCCGCAAACTGCTGTAGATTTCAATGCTGGGCCATCAACAACTAGTGTCAGCGTGCGAGCATGTCAACGGAACATCATCGATATGGGCGTTTGGAGCCGAAGGCCAACTCATGTATCCTTGATGACTGCACGACACAAAGCTTTACGCCTCGCCTGGGCCCGTCAACACTTACATTGGCCTGTTGATGGCTGGAAACATGTTAACTGGTCGGACGAGTCTCGTTTTAAGTTGTATCAAACGCATGGACGCGTACGAATATGGAGACAACCTCATGAATCCAGGGATTATCCAAGCTAGTGGAGGCTCTATAATGGTGTTGGGCGGTTGCGTGAGTCGTGCTTCGGTAGCTCAGATGGTAGAGCACTTGCCCGCGAAAGGCAAAGGTCCCGAGTTCGAGTCTTGGTCGGGCACACAGTTTTAATCTGCCAGGAAGTTTCACTTCCGCTAATCACCAAACTGCCCAGACATGAACATTACTGTGCGTTTCTGGGATGCCTTGCAACGTGCTATTCAGAAGAGATCTCCAACCCCTCGTACAGCCCTGCAGGATTCAAGGTCTCAGTTCCCTCCAGCACTACTTCAGACATCAGTCGAGTCTATGCCACGTAATATTGCGGCACTTGTGCGTGCTCGCCGGGGCCCTACACGATATTAGGCAGGTGTACCAGTTTCTTTGGCTCTTCAGTGTAGCTGGAAAATGATTACTACGGTGATTAGTATAATTATGTGAGTGTGCGACTTCGTTCCACCTTAGCCCTGGAATTTTAGCATGGTACCTATACCCTTAGCAATTTTAATGAATTGATGTGATATGACAACACTAGCAATATAACAGTTGAACTTCAAAATAACAGATATCGGAAACGAGTTATAAAATTTCTACTTCACTTCTGTGCTTGCACAATTGGTGTGAACATTGAGTGACGCCAGGGGGATACAAAATGACTAACAAGATTTTTAGTTGGTGTGTTGAATGACAGCTAGCTGTAAATGTAGAAACATGTAAATTAATGCGGATGAGTAGTAAAAACAACACACCATGTTCAAACACAGTGTTAATTGTGTGTTGGTTGACAAAATCACATCGATGAAATATCTAGGCGTTGTTAAAGGCGTTATACTGCAAATGGATATGAAGTGGGACGGCATTGAGGATTGTTAAGGGAAAGCGAATGGTCGACTTCGGTTTATCGGGAGGATTTTAGAAAATACGATTCAACTGTAAAGTTTGGAAGACATGCAGTTATTACGGAGATGCTTGAGAACCTCAAATGGTAATCCCTGAAGGGAAGCCGACGTTCTTTTGGAAGAACACTCTTGAGAAAATTTGTAGAACTGGCATCTGTAGCGGACTGTGAAACAATTCTACTGGCCACCAACGTACATTCCGTGCAGGGAGCACTAAGATAATGTAAGAGAAATACGGGCTGGTACGGAGGCGTATAGAGAGTCGTTTTCCGACACTCTGATAGCGGAACAGAATGGGATATTAGTAGTGGTAGTACAGGGTACCCTCCGCCACGCAACGTATGGTGGCTCGTAATGTATGTATGTAGATGCAGATGTAGAAGAGAAGTGGCGATTCGATTTTATCCATAACGGACAAGGGATCTTCGTTGTTAAAAGCAATGTTAATGTATACACTAAGCCACCTTTCACAATGCAAAAGCATTAAAACTGACGCGTTTAGGAGGAGCTACCTTCTAACATCAGAATTATTCCGCAGGCATCATATAAGATGGTAAAGATGAAAATAAAAATAATAAAAGTTCTTTGTCACTTCCCTTAGTAGCCGCGTCTTCTTCGAATGCCCTTCAACACCACTCGTCCTGTCGATAAAATGGAGTCCACGAGTGTCGGCAGCGGCACAGCAACAGCTATTCGTTTATAACGTCCTTGTAGCTCATCATAAGACACATTCGAAATGCAAACACATTAGCAACCGAGCACTTACTGTGCGCGAACAAGAAATCAAAGAGGCACTATAAAGGCACATTTGCATTCCGTGCGTGAGTTTCCTCGGAAACGCGAAATCTTAATTAAATAATTAATCTCTGCCAAATAAATAAAGCCTATGGCACAGAACTGCAGCGCTATGCCGCTGATAAAACAAAATACAATTACGACACTCTTCTGTTTCATTAAGAAGGAGGAGGTCTTGTAGAATAGCTGAGGCTGGAAGCACGTATATTTTATTAACTGGCACACCGCCATTTTTGATGTTATATAAGAACACTGCGAGTTGCAATCTTACTAGGCACTCGATTCTGTAAAGAATTTATATTTATGAAAGTATGTTGAATTATTTAACTGTAGGCTTATTCGTTGAATATATCTGATTTAACTAAGTGTGTAAACTTTTTTACATTTAGTAGACAGTCACCTCTGTACGACGTATTGACATGGCTGGCAAATTATTCTAATATTGAGATTTAGATTGTAAGTCCGCACCTACCGCAGCAGTCTTTGGAAATGATTTAAATACGAAGTCCGATTATTTGAGTCTTATTTCACGGTCAACTACGAATAACATTGCACTTACGAGAAAGCCATTGTCAAGCGTCTGATACCAAATAATTAAACGTCCACGTTCCAGATAAGCAAATATTAATCACAACCAATCACTATAATACATAATTAATATTTTATTTTATTTATTTATTTTATATTGGCGACTGCGTGTCGGACTTGTTATTTTGTCATTTGTTACATTGTTCTCTTTGTTTCATGTGAAAAATCAACTTTCTGGACCTGGACTTGAATATATGAGAAATAACAAAAATCTGAAGATATTTTCCAATTCCAAAATTTTGCATGAAGACGCAATGAAGCTTCCAACAAAATAAGGTAAGACGCAGCATCTGTGCATTGGTAGGCTTGACCAGACGCTTAATTCAGTGTATTAGCTCTTCAGTAGATTCTGTAGTATTTCTTTCGCGCGTAGCAGTTTTCAGTGATAAATTTCTTTCTCAGTGCTTTTCCTTAAACAATAACTTACAATACCTATACACGAGTGTACAATATGGCCGACTTCTGTACGATACGTTGTAACATGGCCAGCAGCTATTAACAATAATCCCATATTCAGTTTACATTTTTAAATTAACAAACAGCCATTGTTGCTACGAGCGATTCATGTTCAACTGCATTTTATTTTAAAACCAGTGTCAAACTTTATTTTCTCGAAACATATCTTACGTGTGGCATGGTCATAACTGGAAAACAATACGCAAAGATGGAACAGCAAAGACATACTATTCAGATGCAATCAAACTCGGACGAGAGACAAATGTTTGAAAATGACTTTACGACAGCAACCGATAGTGACGATTCTTCAAATATTGACGCAAGTGTTAACGGAAATTTTGACAATAGGCCGTCCACCACAAAAATTTCAAAGTCTCAGTCAGAGCCCATGTTAATACATGACGTCACGTCTAATGACGCGGCGGGGGCAGATACCTTGCAAACAGCAAACATTGCCAACATGTTACAAATGCTAATGAAACAAAACGCAGAAAATATGGCAACCTTAATGACACAAAATGAACAGTTAAAGACACAAAATGACGAAATTAAATCTGATCTCATAGGAATCAAGACAGGTAATGACTGACCAAGCAGATGATTGAACTCAGTACGAAATTTTCCAAGCTTAATACGATACAAGAAAAGACTACAAATGACGTAGCACTTTTACAGACACAAGTAAAAAACCTTAATGTCACGTGTGAAGCTCTTACTGAACAAATTCAAACATATCCTTCAGTACACAACCTTGAAAAACGAATTACTGACGTGCAGAATAAATTTGACGATGTTGAACAACACCTGACTGACATCTTACAATCTGATGCCACAGCTCATTTTCAAAATATTAATAAAGAATTTCATGATTGGGTAGAGAACAAAAATGGCTCTGAGCACTATGGGACTTAACATCTATGGTCATCAGTCCCCTAGAACTTAGAACTACTTAAACCTAACTAACCTAAGGACATCACACACATCCATGCCCGAGGCAGGATTCGAATCTGCGACCGCAGCAGTCGCGCGGCTCCGGACTGAGCGCCTAGAACCGCTAGACCACCGCAGCCGGCAGGGTAGAGGACAAAGACAAACATTTTGATAGATGCATACGAGAAAATTTACCAACAATTGTGCACGACTCCGTAGCGGAATACATCACTAATGACAAACAGCTGATTAGTGACGCAGTACAATTTGTCACTGCACCCATGAGACAATTAATTCACCGATCAACCACAGTCTGAATGTAACGAAAATATCAGTCAAAATATACATACGAGTATGACGCACACATACCGCACACGACAAACACACAAGAGCAAAACACACCACGACAACAACACATACCACGACGTGCAAACACAAACACAAGCTATTATCATGGTAAAACACAGCAACATTATCGTAATTACTCGCCATCTGAACATTACAGCAATTACAGTGGAACAAATCCACATCATAATGCAAAGGAAGAAGAAAGCTTAATAAAACACAGGCAATTTCAGACTTTTATCCCAGAAAAACGAACCATTCATCCGGTGATTTTTCTTAAATCTTTTAGTAACGCATTTCCACGCACTTGGAGTTGCCGGAAAAAGATTTCATATATTGTCGGTTACATCAAAGGCGATGCAGCTGTCTGGGCATACAGTCAAGCTGACGTATGTACCACGTACAGTGAGTTTGAGCGTGCCTTTCTGAACAAATTCTGGTCGCAATCCGTCTAGGAGCGACTCAGAAGACTAATTTTAGAACCTGAAACTTTTAACAGTAAAAATGGTAACATACGCAGATATTTTGAAAAATACTTGAACATGGGACATTTTTTGGACGAACCAGTCGCAACACGTGATATACTCCGTGCGTTGAAGGCCAAATTGCCTTTCAACATTAAAGAAAAACTGTTACATATTCCGGATGACGATCCAGATTATTTTTTAACAGCTTTAGATTTGGTTGACATGTTACTAGAAGATCAGCGCTTCGCGCGGGAAAACAACAACCACAATGTTTATATTAGTGGTATGCAAAACATGCAGGCTTGCCAACTCAATTCTGGCGCGCCGACAGTTGGATACGCGGTACAGCAAAAACAGCAAACTCACATGCCGTCTCAATACGGAAATCAAAATCAACACGCGTATTCCAATACAAACAACAGTTACAACAGTAATAACACTTCATGCGGCAATCCATACAAAAGGCACCGCGGTAATAACAACAACAACAACGGTAACAAAGGATACAAATATAGCAACAAAAACACAAACAGAAATAGAAATAATAATAACTACGAGCCAAGACAGCATCAAGGCTGGACTCGTAGCGCTCAATGCTTTCGTTCAAACACGGCTATACCACAGCAGCCACCAGGACAAAATTGGAGCATACCTTACGACCGACAGGTAAGTCATAATGCGCAACAGCAACAACAACCGCAAAAGTTTGGAGATCACAACAGGCAATATCCGAATGTGAATATAATAGAAGTGACACCTGATACACAACCTCAATCTGTGTCAGTACCTAATACAAATGCTAATCCAACAACTAGAAACAGTCACTTCTATGCCCCGGGTCGTGGCTGAAGAATGCTTGGGGGGCGACTTCAATGTTAATCAGTTATTTGACACCACCATTGAACAACAAAATATTGATATTCCTAATAAGTCTAAACAAAAACCACTTGTTTTATTTATAAGATACAACCACAATGAGAATACATCAGATGAACTTTTGCAAGACAGTACACATGTCGTTCAAACACAAATGACATTGTTTTAGCATCTACTACTGGTGTAGTAGGTAGGATTCCAACTACTATTATCTTAGATACAGGTGCAGCTGTGAGCGTTTTGTCTTTTAATTTCTATAAAAAGATGTGTGAATTGGAGCCTGTGCCTGAGTTTCCCACCCAAAACTGTAAAATAACTACTGCTCTAGGTAATAAGTCTTGTAGGGTTAAGAAGCAAGTTTTTGTAAACATTAAAATAGGTAATGGGACCGTACAATGGCCATTCCTGGTTGTACAAAACCTTGTGACAAATTGCATATTAGGATTAGATATTATGAGCGAGAAGGACTGCATTACAGATTTCTCCAAAGGTAAATGTATTTTAAATGATAAAGGCAGTGTAATTATTATTGATTTGGACAGGAGAACTCTAAAGCATGACAAACACTGTACAGGGTACAAGGTTCAGTTAGTACTTGACAATGACATTCAAGACACGCAAACACACTCATCTGACACAGAGCTAATGGACTTGAAAACATTGCTTGATCATAAGATAAATGAAGCTACAGTTCTCAGTGTACATGAACGTATAAAACTACAGGAAGTGTTATCCAAATATTTACAAGTTTTTACCAAACGATTAGGTGTTATCAACACGTATGTCTACAAGATTGAAGTTAAGCCTCACAAGATCTTCTACCACAAGACATATAACGTACCGTTATCTCAACGACCTGCTGTGTGGCAAGAACTAAAACAAACTACAACATAGATAATAAGTAGTATAGAAATTTTCATTTCAGCTGTACCAGTGACGCAGTTGAAGGCAGAAGAACTTTTCTTTCAACGCTGCGGCACTACCAAGAAGATTGAATATTAAGGTAAAATTCATGATTACGTAGCAGTGAATGACATATTAATTTTTCACGGAACATTTGTGACTGTAGGTACCACTGACTTGGTATGACACCTGACGAACCGACAGACGTCATCTGTGGAGGGACCTTTTACTTCGAGAAATGGATTAGACGCACATCTCTCAGCAAGAAAAGCATCTACCAGTAGCCAAGGCCACACAGACACTATACACACACGCACAAAATGCGAGGAATCTAACAGTTTTCCGTCTCTTATTATTTTGAATATTTATTGAGTAGTGAAAACGCCTGGTCTTGCCTACTGATGTAATGAATGTTGTGTCTAACCTATCTTAATTTCAGATGACATCACAAAAAATATCGATAAAATCCCAGTAAAACCGTTAAAGAGAAGGTAAATATCGGCAATTCATGTAATCAAATGTGACATAATGTAATAATTTATAGCCATGTAATGATGACGTATACATGTTTATGTGTAACTGTATTATGTTTATGCTAAGAAAATATGTGACGTGTATATGTATGATTACTTATGTTTTTTTTTAATGATGTATAATGTAACTGTTACTATGTGAAAATTTGAACGATAACGAGTGCCAAAATGTGAAAAACTTAAAAAAAAAATTGCATAGTGAACCACTGTTCACGGACATTAACGTACATTACTAAGTCTGCAACTACTCAGAAACCTATGTGAAAGAAACTGTTAATGACATTCATCATGCATCGTACCTTTGTAAACGCGATGAACGATTTCTTTAATAAGTAACTACGAACATTTAGGTGAGCTATATTTTAAAAGAAAACCTGAAAATGTGAAGTGCATAATTGTGCATCATTTAGTGACATTACTACAGTACCTAACTTCAAGATGTTAACTGGATTAAATGGTCACAACGTGCCTGTCCAGACAACAACACGACGAGTGGAAGAATTTTGGCGGGAACTTCAGGGAATGGAATGTTCTCGAAATGTGACGGACACACTTACCTGGTCTGTCCAAGGATCGATGCCAGCTATGTGCCGTCCGAGGTTCTGCAACCAAGCTTCCACGGAATATCGAAAACAAACTGCATATGGACCAATTACTCGATGGGTCACGTCCGATCTGTAATAAACAATGATTTTTGTCACGACGAACTGCATCACAACGACTATAATGTAAATAGGAAATGGACATGCTTATGTATCAATTACGTTGTTATACAGCGATGTTACTGAGGAAAAAAAAAACTTTACCACGACGACACTAACCTGTGAAACATTACTGTGCAGCAGATGAATATAAACTGTAATAACGACACGATGTGTATAGGTCAATGCACCTGAAACAAAAAGACATTTTTCTTTGAAGCATTTCAGTGCAATACTATGTCACTAAGAACATTCAACAATCTAAAGTTGTATTGTATTATAACAAATATTGTACTTTTAAAATTTAAGTTACCTGTCATAGAATGTACTCTTCATATGTAATCTTGGTGGAATATTTTCTTTGTTCAACGACTAAGGAACGCGCGCACACGAACAATATGAACTGTAATACTGTGCCGCGTGATGTAAATTTACGATATAACGGCAGTGCCGGAGTCACATAGACGCTTCTGCGCATGCGCGCACTCTATTTTGCCAACATAAGGACTTTTACGGTGCACGCGCGTCATTCAAATTTTGTATATAATATACTGTATAATGTATGTCATGTAAATAGTTGTAGATAACTTAGATTTTCTTGTGCCTTTAGGTGAATTGCTCGCCTGCAGGTGTGTCCTTTCGCCTCGCAATTCACGGGGCAATATAAAGGCACATTTACATGCCGTGCGTGAGTTTCCTCGGAAACGCGAAATCTTAGTTAAATAATTAATCTCTGCCAAATAAATAAAGCCTATGGCACAGAACTGCAGCGCTATGCCGCTGATAAAACAAAATACAATTATGACACTCTTATGTTTCATTAAGAAGGAGGAGGTCTTGTAGAATAGCTGAGGCTGGAAGCACGTATATTTTATTAACTGGCACACCGCCATTTTTGATGTTATATAAGAACACTGCGAGTTGCAATCTTACTAGGCACTCGATTCTGTAAAGAATTTATATTTATGAAAGTATGTTGAATTATTTAACTGTAGGCTTATTCGTTGAATATATCTGATTTAACTAACTGTGTAAACTTTTTTATGTTTAGTAGACAGTCACCTCTGTACGACGTATTGACATGGCTGGCAAATTATTCAAATATTAAGATTTAGATTTTGAGTCCTCACCTACCGCAGCAATCTTTGGAAATGATTTAAATACGAAGTCCGATTATTTGAGTCTTATTTCACGGTCAACTACGAATAACATTGCACTTACGAGAAAGCCATTGTCAAGCGTCTGATACCCAATAATTAAACGTCCACGTTCCAGATAAGCAAATATTAATTACAACCAATCACTATAATACATAATTAATAATTAAGATTTTATTTTATTTTATTTATTTTATAACGCCAATGATCAAAGATAATGCACCGCTAAGGGGATGCACCGGAGCTTGAATTTCGTCCCCCAGAGAATGTCAACAGAATTATGGTAATTAAAGTAGCTAACCAAACGCTGAAATTAAAACTGATCTACAACGTTTCTAAGAAACCTCTTTTCTTCTCCTGTAATCTGTGTAATGTATTTTCATTCTTCCCGATCTCTGTTGTAATCTCAAACTGTTCAAGTAGATCCACTATTATATATTTATCCCGTGTGTGTGAAACTGCGATGTTTTCTCGTTCATAAAAAAATGTACAGTTCCATGGATATGCATAGCTATGGGTGACTTTTCGAAATTAAGCCGGAAACTTTCCTATTCTCCTTGTGTCCGTGCTTGAAAAGCCTACTGGCGTAGCTGATGGAATTTGCATCACAACCGTTACGATGGATTTAGTATGTACCAGATTTATCGTATGTATCAGCTTTATGTTTTGAATTAGTCATTAATTTACATCGTAGTGTGTTGTTGGTTTTAAACAAGGCTTCATCATTTAAACGGTTTAAAACCGTTAGCTACTTTCTGGGATAAATGAGATAAATTACCAAATGTTTCAAATAGTATAGGAAGCCAACACCGGATATTATGCTACATAATAACTCTTTTCATTCAAGCCGCAAAAAGTTTCCGCCCTTCGCTGTTTAGTAGATAGAGTATTTGATGTCCGGATGAAGGATACAATGACGGAACTGAACATTATAAGACAACTAGGAGGATCTAACGAATATAACGAAAAATATAGTGAATAAAGTATCACATAAAAACAGCGCACAGAGGTCAATGGGAATACTTCGCAAAATGTAAAGGCAATCACGGTTCCGTATTTCGGCAATTTATCTCAGAAACTCACCACATCATTTAGTTGTTTAAAGCTAAAGCCGCATTATAAACAAACAACGCATTACGATTTAAATTGAGGTGTAATTTAAAGCAGGAAGTTGAGAAATATGATAAAACTGGTGTTCACAAAATTGAGCGTAAGAGTTGCATTGCTAACTACATGGATCACTCCGGTACATTCTTCAACTTGAGAGACAAGGAACGGAGGGACGCTTTAAGGACTTAATAATATCGAAAAGTCGACCTCAACTATGCGCATAAATTAATTCAGGCACACTTTATTAGAAATGAAGAAGCTCAAAATTTTGTACGTGATAGTAGAAAATTGAATCATTTGGAATACTTTGAGGTTTGTACAGAGCAAGAAAAATGGAAATGTAGTAAATGAACAGATTACAGCAGTGGTAAACAACTTTCTTAAAAGCTATGTAGTTTTATTACAATGTCAGTCTTTAGTTAGCTACCTCAATTATAGTAACACTGTTAACGGTCTGTGCGTTACGAAATTCGAGCTCCCGAGCATCTCCGTAGTGGTGCATTATCTTTGGTAATTGGTGTGTCTCTGATTTCTTGTGTATGGACACGAAGTGTGCGGTCGCACTAGCGCGCTTGTTCTGTGATTGTAGTTTGAGTGCGTCTTTCCTGGTGGTAAACGGACAACGACCAAAAATTGCTTAATCTGTGTCGCTGCTGATTCTCATGGAATACACAAGCCGTTTCATTTAGTCTACTTTATAGATTGGACGAAATGTGTTGAAACACCGTTCAGTAAGACGCGATTAAAAGGTAAGCGACAACGATTGTTTATTACTTTTCAAAATGGTTCAAATGGCTCTAACCACTATGGGACTTAACATCTGAGGTCATCAGTCCCCGAGACTTAGAACTACAGAAACCTAACTAACCTAATGACATCAAACACATCCATTCCCGAGACAGGATTCGAACCTGCGACCGTAGCAGCAGCGCGATTCCGGACTAAGCGCCTAGAACCGCTCGGCCACAGAGGCCGGCTATTACTTTTATTTATATCTTTATCACATTTATAAGATTCTTCTAGAATAATTCTGAGGGTGAACGCTTACTCTTTCCAAACCTGTCAGTTTTAAAGCTTTTGTATTGTGAAAGTGGGTTGAGCCTACATTTTAATATTGATTACCTTGTTCCTGGTCACTTCAAAGCGTTTTGAACATTGTTGTAACTACTAACTAATAATTTCGGGGATGTTGTTTCTTGGTCAGCAACACACATGATATTTTTTTCCATTTCAGTCCTTGGCAAATAGTTCTTTTAATGTGAGATTCTTCCCATTTACGGTCACTTCGTCAACGCTGTCCAAAAGAACGCTTTCAATCCTCCTGTTTGGCTCGGTTTTTATATGAGCAAGTATCATACCACTTGTCCAAAGCCGAGGTTGAGTTTCCATTCAGTTTTACAGCTTCTGAACATTGTTAATTAATGTGAAAAATAACAAGGATAATCACGTTTTCTTGTCTACAGTATACTATAAGTCCTGCAATAGTTGACTGGTTAGCTAAAAATGAGCGGAATATTTAGCTTCTAAATACAAAATCTATGAAGAAATTTACAATTGTCCCTTTTATTTTCCACCTTTCTTTAATGCTGTGCTGTCCGGTGTTCAGCCAAGATGATTCCATTTTGTGCTTATAATTTCGACGATTCATCTATTCATTATTATAAGTAAAAATTGTTTAAAAATATTTAATAACTTTAATTGTCACAGTTGTGTAATAGCAATTAGATAACTGGTTTATGTTAGAAAAATAAACATTTTAAGATCCAATTTGGCGAGAAATTTTCTAGTCCTATGTCAAACGGATAAAACACAGAGTGGGAAGAGCAGAAAGTATTCCCAACAAAAACAGATAAGACGAACATTTGTGTACTGAAGTGGCACATCATTAACGAAATATTTACATTACTCATCTTCGAGCCCAGTCTGGTAAGAAATTTATGTAACGTATGTGCTATGGTTAAAACACGGCATCAGAATACCAAGAAGTATTCCCATCAAAACTGACTTTCTCGTTCAGGAGATTCCATTGTTGTACGCATATGTTCATTTTATATATGTTTGACGAGAATAATATCCGCAATTTAAATGCTGTGTTTTGTACGTTTCACATTTGGGTACTCTAATGTCTCATTAAACTTGGCTTGAAGATGGCTGATTTTTTAAGCCGAAACTAGTTATTTAACTATTGTTATCTAATTGTGATGTAGACAGTTAAGAGTTTTGAAGTAATTAAAAAAAATTATGTATGAAAATATAGATTTTTAGATCGCTTTTCTCCATCCCGACAATGTCAAGTGATTATTCACCTTCTTCTGGAACTGCCAGCTGCCTGAACTCCGACCAAACGGAATAACAGCGCCGCTTGCAGCACCTGAAACAAACAACTAGGCCAGTGGTCCAAATATTATGCACAAAATGGAATCAACGACTCGATAGAATACCGGAAAGCACACCATTAAACAATCGGGCCAAGAAAACCTAACAGATCACTGTATATTTCTTTTTGACATAGCTAACCATCATTATTGTCCATATGGCTTTTGTCACTAGTATTTCTAAGACTCTATTAAATATTAGGCGTATTGTAACACGTGCATCGTAATGAATGTAATTATATACGAAGAATGCTAAGTTATACACAAGAGGAATTCTCAAGGAGAGATCAGCAATAAATACAGTAACGCTGTACTAGTAGAGGTCACTGAAAGCGATTATTATTTGTTCGTTGTGTAGAGCCTACATAAAATCTCTTAGATATCCTGCAAAAAACAACACAAAGAGCAGATTCCATTACAGCTCAATACTTTCCAATAAATCCGGAAAGTTTATAGTATAGGAAGGGAATAACATGTTATCCGAAAGTAGTCGTTAATTTCTGAACTTGTGCCACTGACTATTTAGAGGATCTGATCAAAACTTTCCGGACACCCCTGCGTAGATCGGATCTGACTACTATAAGTCGTGGGAGGAGGACCCGCCGTATAAAAGGAGCCGGGGAGGTTTCTTTTTTTTTCTCCAATAAAGAAGCAGTTACACCAGAAAGGGCCGGTTAGAAGAGCTCAGTGACCTCGAATGTGGACTAGTTATTGAAGTCACATGAGTAATAAATGTATCACCGACATTTCAGCCCTTCTAAAGCCGTCCAGATCTACTGTTGGTGATGTAACCGTGAAGTGAAAACGCGAAGGAACAAACACGGCTAACGTACTAGTGGACAGGGATCGTAGAGCATTGCAAAGGGTGGTCATAAAATATCGAATGATATTATCGCAATCAAATGGTCCAAATGGCTCCAAGTACTATGGGACTTAACATCTGAGGTCATCAGTCCCCTAGACTTAGAACAACTTAAACCTAACTGACCTAAGGACATCACACACACCCATGTGCAAGGCAGGATTCGAACCTGCGACCGTAGCAGCAGCGCGGTTCCGCCTACAACCGCTCCGACTGTGCTTGGTAAAACATTAAACATATAAAAGGATATGAACCCAGTTTACTCCATTGTGCACTACACTTAGTAAAGGAACATTTCGGAGATGATGATTGTTTTGTATCAACATGACGATACATACTGTCTTAAAGCGGCTTCTGTGTGGCAATAAGTTACTACGAAAACATTCCCGAAATCGACTGATCTTCCCAGAGTCCTGACGTGAACCGTAAGCAACTCCTCTGAGGTGAGTTAAAACGTCGACTTAACTCGAACACGGACGTTGAAATGCCGATCATGTGTTAAAACATAGAGAATGATTCACAAAGGGTTTTACTTTGTTTTAACTTTAGTAAATGGAACAAAAATAATAACTACTACACATTTTAATCATTTTGATCGTCTAGACTGGTGACTCTGTGCTGCTGAAGATGTTCAAAATGTCTTCCATCGGCAGCAATACATCGTCAGCAACGCTGCGGAACAGATCGACGCAGGTGTGTTATGATTGTCATTGGAATGGATTCACAGGGAGCCATAATGACCGCTCGTGTTATCCAATATACCCGACTTTGTGGCATAGACGGTTTTTCCCACAGAAAGAAGTCTCACGGAGTTAGATCGGGAGATCTGGGTGTTAACTCAACACTTCCTCATCGGGCTACATAACTCTCAAAAGATGTTTAGCCTTGTATTGCCACACATCACGAAGGTGATATGACTGTGTACCGCCTTGTTGGAAAAAAACATCATCGTCTCGGTACAGTTAGTAAACGGATGGTACAATTCGTTACTGCAACGTGGGGTAAGATACTTAACAACTGTTATTGTTGCTTCAAAAAAGAATGTCCCTACAATTCCTCATACAGACATGCCACACCACACTGATGATCCAGAAAGATAACAGCTCGTTCTTTCGTAACATTGGGATTACTTCTTGCCCAGTATACAGTTATGACAACTGACGGTTTCACTCAATTTATGCGTCATCTCAACAGGCTAGACAATAACATCAGTCAGCTGTTTACTATCGCAAATCCAAACACAAAATTCGAAGTTCCTACCCGGATCGTCGTCATTCATCGTATGAAGCAACATCGGAATGTGAGGTTTCCACCTTGCTTAATTTAAAATGTGATGAATACTTTATCTGCTTACGACTGATTCATGCACATATTGCCGTATGGACTTCTTTGGGGTTCTTGTGAAAGCCTATACAACTGCGTCCGTCACTCTTTTGTCCGCCACTGGTTCCTTCTTCCGTCCGTTCTTCAGAACACGCACAGTTACTTTACTCTCAAATTGTCACTTAAATTCGTCATTGTTACACGTGACCTTGGTACAATATCAAACTCCACCTGCCATTGTTTCAGCAGATCTTTCAGGTTTTCACATTGCAAATAAAACTTTAAAATCCACTTTTTTTGCTGCAAGGATAAGTTTCCAACCATCTTGTTATTTACGTGTATTTACTGGAGGTTGAAAATAAATAAAAGGAAAGCAGGTGAATGGTTACATACACTAGTCATAGGAGCATCATACAACCACAATTAGATCAGATAGTCATTAACACCTTCTCAGTTATTAGAGTCCAAACGGTGTAAACTATTTTGTGCGACACACTGTATTGCTACAAGCAAACTTTTCGATTTATTTTTTAAGTATCAATTCTTTTATGACTCATGTGATTTTGCTGATCATAAATTTCTGTTTTGTGATATTATTTCTTCAGAGATCTGTGACTGTGCATAGTTTTTAGATTCGCTGACTTTCACTGATAGTGCAAAAATGCGGAGTTTTACAGGTAAGGGCGATGGTAGGTGTCAGAACAGACAAATGCTAGTATGTTATAATAATTTTATTTGGTTTTAGTCACTTCGCAGCACGGTACGTTCGATGCTATAGACTTTCCACGTCAGGATCGATAACGGGCAAATCACAAGCATCAATAAATGCATTGCAACACTCGTTGCAGTCCGGAAAATATGGGTTGCGGTGCGATTGTGTCTAGTGAATAGATTTCTAGTGAGAATCTGTAAAGGAAGAATCGAATGTTTTTTATCTGCAGCTGACCCTGTACAAACGCATGTAACAGACAGTGTATTACAAAGGAACACATGTAGTCTGTAAAATTCAGCAGCTTTGTCAATAAGCACTCCATTCCTTACGTAACATGCTGTTAATCGAAGCCGGCCGGAGTGGCCGTGCGGTTCTGGGCGCTACAGTCTGGAACCGAGCGACCGCTGCGGTCGCAGGTTCGAATCCTGCCTCGGGCATAGATGTGTGTGATGTCCTTAGCTTAGTTAGGTTTAATTAGTTCTAAGTTCTAGGCGACTGATGACCTCAGAAGTTAAGTCGCATAGTGCTCAGAGCCATTTGAACCATTTGTTAGTCGAAAGTTAGTGACACAGATAGCCCATCAAAGACGGCTACAGTTACCGACCCTATAAAATCTCTCGAAATTATGTTTATTTATTTATTTTTGGAACCAGCGACGCATATCATGAGAATATCGTCGTAAGTTGACCACTGACCCAACATTTTGGAAATGTTAAGTGATTGGTAAAAAGTAGACGAGAACCAGAGTTCTTGAATTAACCTGTTTTGCAATTAATAACGCTTGTCTATGTGTGATACTGCTTCAGATTTACCAGACACCCAACTACAAGTACTGTGCAGCCCTACAGCATGTGAATTAGACCGAATTGGTGTGAAATACTCTCTGCAACAAACAACAAGTGAGCAGGTATCAGGTACAGCGTTGCTCCTAACCGGCAATAGTTAGTGGAAGAATTACACTTCTGGCTACGACATACATTTTAAAAGTCGAAAGCTATGAGCTCCTGAGGCATGCCCTAAGACTATGACGTTAAAAATGTAATGAAAATATTGGAATGAGAGCTTTTTCATTTCTCTTAACTTTTACTCTTGTAACTTTCTAGGTTATCCACTATATGTTGTTCGCAGATGCAATAGTGAAATCAATAATCGAATATTTTGAACTGATAATTTATCGTAATATTCATTACAGAAAATCCAGTGCTGTGATCATTTTCCTTGCTATACCGCCCTCATTTATATAGAGATTCACAAAAGCTTCAGTATTGTAGGAGACGCTCTTTGTGAGCCAATACGTCGTTATGGCACGCTGTGTGTGTCATACGTTTTCACTTTGCCATTACGTTTAACAATTTTTCGTTGTTTGTTTCTAGTTTGACAGAGACCTTCCCGATAGGACAAAATAAGTTGCAGTGTCTTCTACACGACGAAGTACCATGACCGTCCATTTTGTGTTTGACCTAACAGTCATCACCACTTACCCTTGGAATGCCCTTTGCCCCACCTGGATACGTCACAACCACCTTTCCCAATGGAGCATCTCCATTCCTACTCCACCCAAAAGCTACAACAATCGTCACACGATAAGTTACATAATCCTCAAATGCTCACCTCACAAGTCTCATCAAGTAACACCCCATGTTAATTCTCCAATTATACCCCATCTCCACTTTACTTCTCACATGCCCATTCCATGTCATTGTTTGCCATGAGCTAGTCCTTAAGCCACAGACAGCAACGTCCAGTAGAGCAACAGCAGCTCCAGATCAACGTACTCTGCAGCTTAATGACACCAGTGCCGTAAAAGTGCAGTCATTCACAGTGTTCTTTCTCCCAGCGTATTTTGTAATGAAATGGGAATGAGTTACGAATGTATATCCAAAATATACACTCATCGCTCAGAACATTATGACCACCTACGTAATGACCGGTGTGTTCACTTTTGGCAAGGATGACAGCGGTGACGCCTCTTGGCATGGAAGCAATGAGGCCTTGGTAGGTCGCTAGAGGGAGTTGGCACCACATCTGTACACACTAGTCACCTAATTCTCGTAATTTCCGGGAAGGGGGCGATGAGCTCTGACACCACTTTCAATCACATCACAGTTGTTTCCGATCGAGTTCAGATCTGGCGAACTGGGGGCCGGCACATCAACTGGAACTCGACACTGTGTTCCCCGAACCACTCCATCACTCTCCTGACCTTGTGATGATCTTGTGACGGGGCACATAATCTTGTTGAAAAGTGACACTGTCATCAGGAAACATGATCGTCGTGAAGCGGTGTACGTAGTCTGCAACCAGTATACTTCTTGGCCATCATGGTCGCTCGCCCGAGTTCCACTGGCCCATTGATGCCCATGTGGTGTTCCCAGAGCATAATGCAGCCTCCTCTGGCTTATCTCCGTCCTGCAGTACAGGGTCAAGGAGATGTTCCCCTGGAAGACGACGGATTCGCTCCCTCCCATCGCCATGATGAAGAAGGTACAGGTATTCATTAGGCCACGCAACGTTCTGCCACTGCTCCAACGTCCAGTGCTGATGTGCGCGTGCCCATTTCAATCGTAGTTGCCGATATCGTGGTGTTAACAATTTTCACACGCATGGGTCGTCGACTGCCCAGGCCCATCGTTAAGGGTGTGCTGTGCGCTGAATGTTCAGGCACACTTGTATTCTCACCAGCATTAGAGTCTGATGTTATTTGGGCCACAGTTCGCCGCCTGTCCTCTTTTACCAGTCTGCCCAACCTACGACGTCCGACATCTGTAACGAGGGGTGGCCGCCCAACCCCACGACGTCTGGACGTGGTTTCATCTACATCTACATCTACATCATACTACGCAAGCCACCTAATGGTGTGTGATGGAGGGTACTTTCGGCAACACTATCTGACCCCTCCAACCCTGTTCCACTCGCGAATAGTGCGTCGGAAGAATGATTGTCGGTAAGCCTCTGTATTGGCTCTAATTTCTCGAATTTTCTCCTCGTAGACAATACGCGAGATGTATGTGGGGAGAAGTAACATGTTGTCTGACTCCTCCTGAAAAGTCCTGTCCCGAAATTTCAGTAGTAAATCTCTCCGTGGTGCACAACTTGTAATGTCTGCCAGTGGCGTTTGTTTAGCATCTCCGTAATGCTCTCTCACCAGTCTTCGTTGAGTCTTCTCTATCCTCTCTATCAGTCCTACCTGATAGCGATCCAAGATAGATGAACAATACTCAAGAATCTGGTGAGCAGGCACCTTATAAGCCACTTCTTTCGTGGATGAGTTACATTTCCTTAGGATTCTTCCGATGAATCTGAGCCTTGTGTCTGCTTTCCCACTATCTGCTTTATATGGTCTTCCACTTAAGGTCGCTCTGGATAGTTACGCATAGATATTTTGTGGCAGTTGTTCGTCATCAATAGTGTAGTTGTACAGTAGCGGATTTCTTTTCCTATGTATGTGCAATATGTTACATTTATGTACATTCAGGGTCAACTGCTAAGGTCTGTACCATTCATCAATTCTCTGCAGGTCGTTCTGAAAATTCTTACTAACTTCTGGCGTTGCTACTTTGGTATAAACAACTGCATCATCTGCGAATAGCCTTAAAGATAATCGGACGCTTTCTGCCAGATCATTTACATATATTGTGAACAGCAACAGTCCTATCACACTTCCTTGTGATATTTCGGATATTACCGTTACAGCTGTCGATTTAGTTCGTTTAAGGGAGATGTGTTGAGTTCTATTTGCGAGAAAGTCTTGAATCCAATCACAGGTCTGCTCCGATACTCCGTAAGCTCTTATTTTTTTCAGTAAACGGCAACGCGGGACGGTGTCAAATGTTTTAACTGAAATGAAGGAACGCGGCTTCAGCCTGAGCGCCGTTGTCCACTGTGCTGTGGATCTCGTGGAGGAAGAGAGCGAACTGAGTTTCGCAGGATCTATGTTTGCGAAATCCATTTTGATTTTTATAGAGGAGCTGTTCATTTTCCAAGAACGTCATAATTCTTGAGCATAAAACATGTTCCATAATTCTACAACAGGTTGACGTCAACGACATAGGTCTATAATTGTGTGGATCTGTCTTACGGCCTTTCTTAAAAACGGGAACGACTTGCGCTTTCTGCAGGCGTTAGGTACCTTTCGTTGCTCAAGCGATCTACAATAAATTACTGCTAGAGGGGGAGCAAGTTCTTTCGCATAATCTTTATAGAATCTTATAGATATCTCATCTCATACTGAAGCCATTATACTACTAAGCGATTGTAGCTACTTTTCAGTTCCGCGATCCGTTATCTCAGTATCTGCCATTTCGACGATCGCACGACGATTGAAAGGAGGGACAGCGTTACGATCTTCCGCGGTGAAACAACTTAGGGAGACCGAATTCAGTATTTCTGCCTTCTCTCTGTCATCTTCCGTTTCGGTACCGGTGTGGTCGCTGAGAGAATGAACAGATGATTTTGACCCACTTACTGATTTTACATACAAACCAAGTCTCTTAGGGTTGTTACTGAGGTCGGTTGACAACGTCTTACTTCTCTCATTGCTCTCCTTGCGCTCATTTTCGCTTCGTTCAGCTTTTGTTTGTCCGTTAGTGTTTTACTTCTCTTGAATCTGAGATGAAGTGCTCTTTGTTTACGTAGTGCTTTTCTAACACGGATATTAAACCATGGCGGATCTTTCCCATCCCCTAAAGCCTTACTCGGAACATACTTGTCCAGGGCATATTGAACGATGCATTTGAATTTTTTCTATTTGTTCTCTACATCTTCATCCTCATCATCAAATATTTGATGCTAACAGCTGAGATATTCTTAAATTTGTATCCTGCCGCCCTTGCTAGCAAATATGTCTTCCTACCTTTCTTAACATTCCCTGTAGGGCCCGTCGTCGCCATGGTTTCGCCATTTGTTGAAGACACTCACATCAGCATTACTCGAACACCCGGCAAATCGTGCAGTTTCCGAAATGCTCGTGCTGGGTCTCGGGCCCCATCACAATCCGCCCTCGGTGAAACTCAGATATATCGCACGCCTTCCTCTTTCCACACACGAGCAGCACTCTCACTGATATTAGATGCACCGTGCTTGTGCCTGACTAGCAATCACTCCTTGCCCGGTGACCCTGCTATGGCCTGGACGGGTTTATATCGAAAGTATGTCGGTGGACGTAATGTTTTGGCTGATCAGTGATTAAATAAGATTCTAATGTTTTTCTTTGATATGTCACTCCATGGACATGGATTGTGGACAGTGACTTTTACTTGACGATGGAGGCGCGCTCTGAGAACAGTGTGATCAAACAGCGCAGGTTGGGAGATAATAATGATCGTCAGCAGAAGGCAGGAGCTATATGAAAGATAATTAATATTGGAAGTGGAAGTTCGGAGTTCACGCAGATCACCGATGTACTTAAGGTATTTTCACAAAGAACAAAGACTGGTGATGTTACTTATAATTGTGTGATCTAAGAACAGTACCGCGAAAGACGTCTACTTGATTCAGTGAAAATGATCTGTGATTAAAGTACGATAACACTGACCCTACGTCATCTAGCGACTACTGCGAGAATCCACAGAGCTGAGGAACTCCATAATGGTGTCGCCAAGTTACGTTAATATTGATTTCCTTAGCTATGATGGACAGATCCATTGGTTAACAGCTAGATCTGTTACGATTTTACCACGTTCGTGGCAGAGACTTGATAAAATCCATTTTAATTAATGAAATTTGAACTTTCATCGTCTGTTGTGTTTGTAATTTGGCATTACTATATCTAAAATCTGTATGACTGAAGAGGAGTTATTCTGTCGCTACTGGTCATACTCGACAGCGAAATGAATACCAATAAAAAACAAAACTGTGTTCCTGTACGCTATCTCTCTGCTGTCTGGAACACTTGATGTTGGTTGGTCATTATATACAGTTTGAAACCATCCGATAATTCGATACCTCATCCGTAGTAACAGTAACAGGTACCCTATTTATTTCTAAGGTGCTATAAGATACTCGCATTTACAGTACTCCTACAAACGATAACTACACAGTGACAAGTGTCATGGGATACCTCCTAATATCGTGTCGGACTTCATTTTGCGTGGTGTAATGCAGAAACTCTACCCGGTATGGTCTCAAAAAATCGTTGGAAGTCCCCTGCAGAAACACTACTGTCTTCACAACCGTCCATAACTGTGAAAGTGTTGTCATTGCATGATGTTACGTACGAATTGATCTCTCGATTATGTCTTATGAATTGTCGATAGGATTATTTTTGGGCGATCTGGACGGTCTGATTATTCGCTCAAATTGATCATTAATGCTCTTCAACCGAATCTCGAACAACTGTGGCCCGGTGACATGGAACCGTTGTTTGCGAACATGACGTCCATGAATCGCTACAAATAGTCTCCAAGTAGTCGAACATATCCGTTTCCAGTCAATGATCGGTTCAGTTGGATAAAAGAACCCAGTCCAATCCACGCAAACACCATTATGAAACCACCGCCAGCTTGTACAGTGTCTTGCTGAGAACTTGAGTCCAAGGCTTCGTGAGGTCTGCGCCACATTCGAACCCTACCATCAGCTCTTACCATCTGAAATAGGGACAACTTTTCCAGTTGCGTAGGGCCCAACCGATGTCGTCATGAGGCCAAGAGAGGCGTTGCAGGCGATGTAGTGCTGTTAGCAAAGGTACTCGCGTGGGTCGTCTGCTGCCATACCCCGTTAATGTCAAATTTTTGTGCAGTGTACTAACAGATATGTTCGTCGTACGTCCACATTGACTTCTGCACTTATTTCATGCAGTGTTCCTTGTCTGTTAATACTGACAACACTATGCAAACGCCATTATTATCGGTCGTTAAGTCAAGGCCGACGGCCACTGCGTTGCCCGTGGTGAGACGTAATGTCTAAAATTTGGTGTGCTCAGAACACTCTTAACACTCTGGATCTCGGAATATTGAATACCCTAACGATTTCCCAAATGGAATGTCCCATGCAAGTAGCTCCAACCACCATCCCGTGTTCAAAGTTCCCGCCCTAAGGCCATAATCATGTCGTATACATATGCACATGGATCACCTGAGTGCAAATGACACCTCCTCCAACGCAGTGCCCTTTTATACCTTGTGTACGCCGTAGTACCGCCATCTGCATATGTGCAGATCGCTATCCCATGACTTTTGTCATTGAAGCCTATTATGACTTTTGCAAATTTATCGATGGCTGAACTGCACATATAACGAAAATTAGTAATGTCCCTAGCAAGCGGGACGCTACAACAGCTATTTCGTTACGAATTATGAGTCCTCCTTCACTTTTCTCTTCTGTCAGAAATGCGCGTTTATGAAGTGTAATGACAGTTGTCACTACGCTACACTGTTACACTTAAAACACAGCACGACAACTCTTTACAAATCTAGAATACTCTGTTTGTGTGAATTACCAAATACCTTTACAAATTAACATACAATGCACAAAATATTAGCAATCACTCAAATGAGCAAACTGTTTGTGTCGTAGTGTGATATACGTTTCATTTCAAATGTTATGTGAATTTTTCTGAATTTCTGGATGGTTAAATTTGAAAAATTTATTCAGCTGAGTATAGCTCAATATTACAATACAGTATGTTACCTTCAGCTGACTATCCAAATGCGGTATAGTATATATAAAATGATCATAGTCATGCTTACAGAAATTATAACTGTAATTCGATAGTGAATACCTGTCATTGTGTACTGCTAGAGGTAGAGTGGGCAGTTCAGAGTCTGGCGTATTTTAGAGTCAGGATCTTTTCAGAAAAATATCAGGCTAGATGATAGCGGGGTAGAGTTATTCTGAATTGGTATAAATGGCACAAGATCGCCAGTTTCGGAATTTGTCTTACAACCAAGCGAAACCTCCCCAAAATCTTAGCTGGAGCTGGGGGGGGGGGGGGGGAATTACGATTGTTTTTAATTCATTTCTGGGCCTGACAATCAATTCACTTTCACATAGCATGATTATGTCATTTAACTGCAAAAAGGAGCAAATATGCTTGTAAATGAAAGTGAGTTTGAGGTACAAACGTTTTGACTCTAATGTCTGGTAACATGCTGCTTTACTGTTTCCGCTTATACTGATGTTAGTATTTCATTTTTGTTTTGTAGTCTGTAATTTTTGTCATTCCATTTCATTCTTCTGCCTTACGTATATTTGTTCATGTACTGTGATTTTTAGCTTCGGTTATGTACCGGATAGATATAAATAATGTGCAGCCATTCTCAGAGACGAAGTGCAGGCTGTTGTTATTGTATGACAGCGAATCTTGGTAGATACGCTAAGGCGTTGATACGGAACAGATTTACGATGGAACAAAATAGTTTCAGTTTTGGCCATCAGGTACAATTCTAGCACTGTAAATGCAAAGGAAATGTATAGAAATGTTTGCGTATGTAACGGATTAGGATCGGTGGTGGGCAGAAAAATCCAAACAAGTCACAAAGGCATAATGTTGATTTTATTACTAACAGTTATAGCTTGTCAAATGACAGCGTAGATGGCAGGCCGCGGTGGCCGAGTGGTTCTAGGCGCTTCAGTCCGGAACCGCTCGACTGCTACGGTCGCAGGTTCGAATCCTGCTTCGGGCATGGGTGTGTGTAATGTCCTTAGGTTAGATAGGTTTAAGTAGTTCTACGTTCTAGGGGACTGATGACCTCAGATGTTAAATCCCATAGTGCTCAGAGCTATTTGAACCATTTGAACAGCGTGGATGACATACCGTCATAAGAAAAGTGTACAGCACCAGATGTGCACTTGATGTCAAAAATTGGAACTAATATTTTTCCAGCGTAAATCGTTTCCGCATTAGCTTATCTAACAAGTTTCGCTGCCACACGATAATTACACCCCACAATGGGCCTCTGTCAGCAGATGCACTTTAATTATAATCATCCCGTACCAGCTGCGTACACGTGGCAAAGGCTACAAAGATTTGTTTTACTTTTGACTTGGGCGTAGCTGCTCTAAAGCCTGACTACTGCATTTTAGCAAAGTAATTTTACGACTTAGCAACAGTTCATACCGATGAAGACACCTCTAGTAGGTGTAGAAACCTAGATCAATGTACCTAACGTTTATGTGCAACCTGATTTTGATTTTTCCAGCACGTTTGTAGCAAGGAAATCCAACATCTGGTCTGGCGCCTATTCGTTCTAGCCCATTTAGCTGTATCCTGGGTGCAGATGTAGTATTCCACTACGGACGTTAGCTAGTTTATACATGATATGGCTCGTATGTGGATTAGAAACCTAGATATTGACATTTAGTCAGTTTTTTATGTAGTTCTGTATTTTCGTATTCCTATTATATATAGCATTACTAATGTTATATACATGTAACTTTAAAGTGCTTGTGAGCCATACGAGTAAATAAAATATTATGTGCAACCGGTTGGCTGTTTAATCTAATATTGACATTTCTGCAGTGTAAGTACTTCTCACTTTATATTTGCTTCTTGCGGGTGCGAAATTTTTCTTATTCTCTTCAGTTTTGTCACCAGTGTTGTACAGTTTTTGTTCTCACTTGGCATTATCGAATTTCCATTATTAGATAATGCGACTATTCACGCACATGCAAAGAATAGCCCCGTTAAAGCTCCTTCCACCACTCTTCCACTCTTTGGTCAAATAACATCACAAAAATCGCAAAATTGACAGTACGCTTATGGACATGACATATACTCGTTCATTTGAAACAGATTACGTAACGACTGACACGAAATACAAATATTTCAGTTACACTTGAGATACCACTAGCGTAAAAACTTAACATTGCTCGGTTATTTATTTTTCCAATTTTCTATTAGAAACCAAAGCAAAAAATTAACCGTTTTTGTAGTGAAGTAACAAAAAATATCATATTATGTATTTATAAAAACACATTTGGAGTTATGAAACATCCGTAGATAGAAACATCCACAATTTACAAATTTATACGTACAGTATTCAAATTAAGAAACATTATGCCGAACAGTTCCTGTACTCTTGGCGCAGCTGCTTCGCGTGTCTACCACACGATTTTGTAAACGCCTCTGTGGCTACACCTCCTCACAGTTGTCTGTCATTTACTCCTACAGTCGTTTGCGCTTCGTAGATGAAAGTTTTCAAAAACGCTGTCAGATGTCACTGAAGTACTGAAGTTGACTCGCTGTAGAAATGTCTTTGTAGCAAAGAATGAATATATTAAGACTTCGGGCATGATGCGGAATTTTTTCGCGTATCTCAGTGCTTGTGACATCTATTTTCTGAACTGTGATAGGTCGGTGGTTCTTACCCCCTACAACGATTGTTGCCAGACATTGAAGGACATGTGTACCATGTTAGGTTGAAATCGGTCCAGTGGTTTAAGAGAAGATGTGGAACATAAACACAAACACACACACACACACACACACACATTTTTATAATATATATGAATTTTGTACATACGTTTTGTTTCAGTCTGCACTACCTGATCGAAAATATCCGAACACCCATTAGCGGACCGTAATATGGGGTGTGCGTGCCGGCCGCGGTGGTCTTGCGGTTCTAGGCGCTGCAGTCCGGAACCGCGGGACTGCTACGGTCGCAGGTTCGAATCCTGCCTCGGGCATGGATGTGTGTGATGTCCTTAGGTTTAAGTAGTTCTAAGTTCTAGGGGTCTGATGATCTAAGATGTTAAGTCCCAAAGTGCTCAGAGCCATTTGAACCATTTGAATGTGGGGTGTGCCTAACCTTCACCCTTAAGGCGTCTTGAGAGCTGATGACGGCTTGATCATGCTTATTGGACTCACTGTAGAAAATTCGGAATCATATTGTCTTAAAAGCGTGAGGTACAGTTTCATGTCTCTTACTTCCACTGTCCATGCATCCTAATTCCGTGATTTGTCAAAAACACTTCAGGCAAATGCTGCTACAGTAATACGGCTAATTTCGGCAAATTTGTGACCTTCATTTGACTGCTCTTGTAGCACGAAGCGTATAAGTATTTCGTTGTAGATGTTTAACTATGATGTTAAAGCCCTTTTGACATAAATTCTGTCAAAATTGTTGAGGTGATTCTTTTAGATTGTTACCTAAAGATAGATGTGAAACTAGCGCTATTAAATCACAAGTATTTCTGTATTTATATCTATAATCCTTAAACCACTATGAAAGTGCATGATATGGGGAAAGTCCCATATAGAGCGCGGCAAGAATGATTGCTTAAACGCCCCTGAACATTCTATAATTAAACTAATCGTGCCTTCACGATCCGTACAGCAGACATATGTAGTATATTCCTCGATTGCTCACTAAAAGGAATGTTCATGAAAATTGGTATGTAGGTAATCGTGGGATAATTTATGTCTACCTTTAAGGATCTGCTAGTCCGCCGTCTTACAGCATCTTCGTTGAGCTCAAACAAACAAACCTTTGGCCATTCGTGGTCTATTGCTTTGCGTAATTTCAGCATCCCATATTAGCCCTATTAATTATGGTTGCACTTCAGAAATATTCCAGGATGTACTGCGAGAATTTCTGTTAAGCAATTTCCTTTTTAGGTCTATTTCGTTTTCCTAGTAGCCTACTAATTAGCAAAAAACTGCCACCTCTTTACCTACGACTGATCCTATATGATTATTCCATTATTGATTTATGTCAGTTTAGTAATCCCATTTGTGACTAATTAACATTGTACTAACAGGACACTATGTTTTTCGTTTAATAAAATGCACAGTTTTATACTTCTGAAACATTTAAAGCAAGTTGCTAGTCTTCGCACTACTTTAAAATCTTATCAGTGTGATTGAATATTTATGCAGAGCTTTTTAGGCAATAGTACGCTACAGACAACTACATTATTTGCGAAAAGTCTGTGCCTATTATTTATAGCCTGCAAGTCACATGATCAGTAAGGATTGCAACAAGCTTTTCTGTTATACGCCTGACGTTCCTTCAAAAACCTTTGGATGATCCTGCATCCTTGATAATGTGATGCACACAAGATAGCGTGCTACACTTCCCTTACGTGTTCAGCTGTCTGGCGAATTACGAAAAGAGAAAGCGCTTGGATCAACAGTGGCGTAACTTGGTAACACTTCTCTTTCCCTTATGGCCCTTAAGAAAAAAAATGTGCCTCATATTTTAAAGCTAACTGCCAGCGCTCCTCCACATAAAGTGGTTCCACGAAATTCTCGAGTAGCAGTCGCCAGGCGTCGCTGCCGAGTGGCAACCTCTCACGCCACGCAGTGTCGCTACTCTCCGTGTTTGCAGAGTCTTCTTCGGCGAGCCCATTAGCCCCGGTGTCTGATAACGAAACTTCCATCGCGGAGACGGCGTATAATGCCGTCCGTACGAAGCCAGACCCGCAACTGCTGGCCCACTTCGCTTGCAGACAACTACAGACAAGATGTTAATCTCCCGCTTTACTGTGCCTCACTGAGAGTGGTACGGAGTGTATGATTGGCTGCACAGAGATTTTTTTATACTGTACTAAAATCTCTGAACCAATGTTGACGACGGTTCTAAGTATTATTTCCGTCCACGATTAGTAGATGGTCATGATTTAGTATGTATTTTTACTTGTATTTCTGTATCATTTCCCACTAGACCTGCTTCAGTACTAGTCAGATGTGGAAAGGAGGGTAGAAGCACGGCGATGTTAGTCTCTTCTCGTGTACCCGCACTTCGTACCTCACAGTTTCGAAGGACTATATTTAGACTAGTGTGGAAACCCACCTAAAAGCATACACTCAAGATGATCAGTATTACGAGATCTACGAAGCTGACGTGGATTACATTTATGTTATGCTTCATAATGTAATAAATTAGTGTTGTCTCCAAAGTGGAAGACTGATTTTTTATGTGTGTGTGTGGGAGGGGGGGGGGGGTCATTAGGCGAAATCAATCAATTTTCCACACAGTTATTTAGCCAACCTTATTGTTACTAACTGCATGATCTCAAATACACTCTATCACGTGGTTCAATGAAACTTCATAACATAAAACTACAAGTGAAATAGTCATTTTGACTACGTCTATATCTACATCTACATTTATACTCCGCAAGCCATCCAACGGTGTGTGGCGGAGGGCACTTTATGTGCCACTGTCATTACCTCCCATTCCTGTTCCAGTCGCGTATGGTTCGCGGGAAGATCGACTGCCGGAAAGCCTCCGTGCGCGCTCGAATCTCTCTAATTTTACATTCGTGCTCTCCTCGTAAGGTATAAGTAGGGGGAAGCAATATACTCGATACCTCATCGAGAAACGCACAATCTCGAAACTTGGACAGCAAGCTACACCGCGATGCAGAGCGCCTCTCTTGCAGAGTCTGCCACTTGAGTTTGCTAAACATCTCTGCAACACTATCACGCTTGCCAAATAACCCTGTGACGAAACGCGCCGCTCTTCTTGGGATCTTCTCTATCTCCTCCGTCAACCCGACCAGGTACGGATCTCACACTGATGGGGAATACACAAGCATAGGTCGAACGAGTGTTTTGTAAGCCAACTCCTTTGTTGATGGACTACATTTTCTAAGGACTCTCCCAATGAATGTCAACCTAGTACCCACCTTACCAACATTTAATTTTATATCATCATTCCACGTCGAACTGTTCTGCACGCATACTCCCAGATATTTTACAGAAGTAACTGCTACCAGTGTTTGCGCCGCTATCATATAATCATACAATAAATAATCCTTATTTCTGCATATTCGCAATACATTACATTTGTCTATGTTAAGGATCAGTTGCCACTCCCAGCACCAAGTGCCTATCCGCTGCAGATCTTCCTGCATTTCGCTGCAATTTTGTAATACTGCAACTTCTCTGTATATTACAGCATCATCCGCGAAAATCCGCATCGAACATCCGGCACTATCTACCTACTATCTGCCTACTGTAAATAGATGATTCTATTCGGTTGCAAGAGACAGTATAGAGCAGTTGCATAGTAATGGCTATGGAAAGAAAAGATATGAAGCTGTTGACGAGGAAATGTAACGATTTTCTGAGAGTAAATAAATATAAATGTGTGACTATCGCCTCCCGTCGGGTAGACCGTTCGCCAGCTGCCAGTCTTTCGATTTGATGCCACTTCGGTTACTTGCACGTCGATAGGGATGAAATGATGATGATTAGGACAACATAATACCCAGTCCGTGAGTGGAGAAAGTCTCCGACCCAGGCCCTCAGGATTGACATTCTGTGCGCTGACCTCTCAGCTACCGGGGACGGACTTCCAGGTAGAAAAAAATATGTAACTTCTAAAACAACTGATAGAACGAGTCCTAATTTACACTAAGCGACTTCGTGATAAGTAATTTACATGTAGAGGCAGTAGTAATGAAAATAAGTTAATGGACGTAAGAGAAAGTGATTCAAAGCTAAAATGGACTAATAAAGGGGAATATGGCGTGAAACAGAGCGACATTGAAACTATGTGGGAGACTAACTGATTTTGATTACAGAGTATGGCCCACCATCGAAATGTATGTATGTAGTAACAAGAGTTGCTGCTTATTATAGTGCGAATTAATTTGAATAGCTAACGATATGCTCGAAGATCTTTAGTCTCTACTTCACATATAGCTGCATCTGCAAGATATATGAAAGGCATCGTATGTGAGATGAATCGAGAAAGGTGTCACTTGTGGAAATCATCAGCACTCCGGTGAAAGGAAACGGATGGGCTACGGTCGACGCGAGCGCGGTGTCAGCCCCCTCCACTTCACCACAATTCAGGCAGCGACCTCTCCAAATACGGAAGGTCTCTTTGCCGGACGTTGTATAATAACTATCGGATGTTCTATGGCTGAATCAGAGCGAACGGTGTGGATTATATATCACGAACGCTTTTACCACAGTGCCTGACGTGGGATGTTTCACAGTAGGAAAATATTTTGATAGTGTTGGGTATATCGGCACCTAATTAGCTCCTCCAGACTTTTAATAACGCACCATCCATGTTGGTAAACGCTTTGAATTTTGACTTTTATACATGGGGCTGAACGGCCGACAGTTGTGTATGCGTGGTTCGTGGCTACTCCCTGTGAGATTGTGTTCACTGACGACCATGACGCGCGTAAGGCTATTGGTGCAGTGGTACGCCCACGATCACGGCCAGACTTCTTGCGACTGGTCGAATATAGCCATATTTATATGGAAAGCGACCGAGCAACGCGCTCGCAGCCGAATGCAAACAGCCGCCTAGGCGGGCCAGTACAGTTTTTTGTCACGCCACCAGCCTCAGGCCAGTGAGCTGCTGCCGCCACAAACCTTCTGTACGCGGTTGCGTGGGAGGAGATAACTTTGATGTTCGGTGGCAGCGAATGTACAAACTCACAGCAACAAATCGCACTGTATAGTTCTTTTTACGTTAATTCATATTTCTTTATTAACACATCGTGTCATATAATTCAGCTAATTTAATCAGTCTGCCGTTCCCATTGAAGATCTCATTCATCTACAAAAGAATTGGTAAATACGTTTCTGTCGTATGAATTTGATCTCGAGTGAGTATTTTTAATGAAACATCCTCATGAACTTATGGATATTCATACAATGTGTAACACCTATGTCAAATATAGAGTGTATCAGTGACGACTCAGGGGCCTAAACTCTGGGGAGGCAAGCAAACATATTAGAAAATCACCTTTTCATCTCTTTTAATATAAGCATTAATAATGACAACCACCACCAGCACGAATAGACCAACAACAACAACAACAACTACTACTACTACTATTGCTACTTCTACTGCGTGTACGATGATGACGACAACCACTACTGCTAATAATAACAACAGTTGCACTCTTATTTATAAGCGAACTGGTAGATTGAACGTTTCAACGTTTTTACTTGTAAAACACGTAAATGTGGCGATCCCTCTGCTTCCCGCCATCGTTCGATGACGTCGTACCATGTGCCTCTGCTTTCAAATATTTGCAGTACAGCTCTTCTAGTTGAGATACAAACAAGAGCAGATACGCGATCGAGGGCCATACTGTTCCTCAAATACGTTTTTACACATTTAAGACAACAGAAAGTCCTGTAAACGGAAGCTGCTGCTGCAGAAATAGTAGTAATTAGATAAAATAGTGTGATATCTTCTAGACGAGTTTGGTCCGTTTCATTCCGTCATTATTTTGATTACTGCCCCAAACTGACACAGTGAAATAGTTTATTTTATTTGTTAATTTATTATTTTTATAAATCTTTCATTCAACCTCTGAGGGAAATGATGGGCTGTAAGAGAGCATAGCCCTTTTCGGACAGTAGTTATACTTCGTTCTGTCGTGACACTATTTATTTAGTGTAGTTGGGGCTTACTTAATTTTGTAGGACTTTTGATTGCATATAAACAGATAACTGAGAGGAATGTATTGTTATATAAGATTTCTTATTTCCAACTCTCGGCACGGCTGAGGGAAAAAACCTCTGTTGTTCTGGCTCATATACCTTCATATCTCACTCGTCATGAAACTGACATTCTGATCTTGGAATTTTATATGTGTAGAGAATTTATGTCTAACGCTGTAGAAGATGGAAAACTAGAAAATGAATCGAGGTAAAGATTTTTGTTCTCCTTCTGTAGGAACTAACTGAAGCACTATTGCTAAATAAGTTGTTCTTTCTAAATCACACTGCTGTAACATCCCAAATCCTTGCAGTGGTTCTTGGTCTGTTGGAAAACTCATTGATTTCTTCGTTTTCCAGAGTACTCTGTTGGGATGAATTTGATACTGCTTCAAGAACAAAATAAAGAGGAAATGACTATTAGAATTTCGGAAAATTGGACGTTGTTCGATCGTGTTGCAAGAGTGATTTTGTAAGTACGTCGTAACATAGTCTGTTGATTCCGAATCTAGTGATCTGTTCTTTGATTCTGTCTAGCATATTTTTGGCTTTAAGTGTTTCGTAAAGAGACTTTGTTGGGAAGCTATAGCGTAGACCTTCAGCTGTTAGAAGCATTCTCACGTCAGCAGACAGAATTTTTTTTCGTTTGGTTTGATGACTTAATCCATGCTTGAGATCTATAATCGAGAATGGATGGTTCAAATGGCTCTGAGCACTATGGGACTTCACATCTGAGGTCATAAGTCCCGTAGGACTTAGAACTACTTAAACCTAACCAACCTAAGGACATCACACACATCCACGCCCGAGGCAGGATTCGAACCTGAGATCGTAGCAGTCGCGCAGTTCCGGACTGAAGCGCGTAGAACCACTCGGCCACCGCGGCCGGCCTGAAAATGGAGAGGACAAATATTTTGTATGTAAGAAGGGCAACTAGTTGTTGCAACTACGTGTTCGATATTTCATGAGACGTCTTCAGTGAAGTCGGCTTTCAACTTGTTTAATCTTTTGAGATGTATTTTTCTGAGAATTTATGAGTTCATCAAGAGAGATTCCAAGGTATTTAACGTCATGCTGTGCATCAATTTCTTGTCTCCAAAGTAGAATGCTGAGTTTCTTGGGATCTATTGCTGACAGTTAGAAAGACTTCTATGTCTATAAATTAAGTTGAGTTTTAGTTGGATTCGGTCTAATCCTCCATTTATTTAGCCAGGCTTCAAGTTTGCCGATGTACGGTTAGCCTGTTCATTTACAGTCTAATCACTACTCCACCTAGCTCTTGGTATGTAATCAATATATATCGTGTGTAACAAGGGGAAGACCACGGCATCCTGAGGGACTGCTGCTTTGGGTGTGAAGTAAGATGACTCTTGATCACGAAGTCGTACTTTTCCATTTCCAATGTGGCTTGTTGTTAATTCTACTAGGTGAGTTGGGAAGTCCCAAATATCACACCTCATCAAAGACGCGTTCTACTCCATAAAAGAGGGCACCAGTCACATCAGCTAAGTTGCAGGCATCTGCCACTTTGCTAGTTAGTGTTAATAATGATGAGTGGAGCTGTCATTGTTTATGAAAACAACGTGCTGATCTGTTATAAGCTCGTTGTCTTCTGCAACTGTTGCAATCTCTTTTTAATTATTGCTTCAAATATTTAGCAAATTATTGGTAGTACACTACTGGCCATTAAAATTGCTACACCAAGAAGGAATGCAGATGATAAACGGATATTCAGTGGACAAATATATTATACTAGAACTGACATGTAATTACATTTTCACACAAGATCCTGAGAAATCAGTACCAAGAACAACCAACTCTGCCGGCCGAAGTGGCCGTGCGGTTAAAGGCGCTGCAGTCTGGAACCGCAAGACCGCTACGGTCGCAGGTTCGAATCCTGCCTCGGGCATGGATGTTTGTGATGTCCTTAGGTTAGTTAGGTTTAACTAGTTCTAAGTTCTAGGGGACTAATGACCTCAGCAGTTGAGTCCCATAGTGCTCAGAGCCATTTGAACCAACCAACTCTGGCCGTAATAACGGCCTTGATACGCCTGAGCATTGAGTGAAACAGAGCTTGGATATCGTGTACATGTACAGCTGCCCATGCAGCTTCAACACGATACCACAGTTCATCAAGAGTAGTGACTCGCGGATTGTGACGAACCAGTTGCTAGGCCTCCATTGACCAGAGGTTTTCAGTTGGTGAGAGATCTGGAGAATGTGCTGGCCAGGGCAGCAGTCGAACATGTTCTGTATCCAGAAAGGCCCGGACAGGATCTGCAACATGAGGTCGTGCATTATCCTGCTCAAATATAGGGTTTCGCAGGGATCTAATGAAGTGTAGAGCCACGGGTCGTAACACATCTGAAATGTAACGCCCACTGTTCAAAGTGCCGTCAATGCGAACAAGAGGTGACCGAGACGTGTAACCAATGGCACCCCATACCATCACGCCGGGTGATACGCCAGTATGGTGATGACGAATACACGCCTCAAATGTGCGTTCACCGCGATGTCCTCAAACACGGATGCGGCCATCATGATGCTGTAGACAGAACCTGGATTCATCCGATAATATGACGTTTTGCCGTTCGTGCACACCATCGCAAGCACTCCTGTCTGTGATGCAGCGTCAAGGGTAACCCAGCCATGGTCTCCGAGCTGATAGCTCATACTGCTGCAAACGTCTTCGAACTGTTCGTGCAGATGGTTGTTGTCTTGCAAACGGCCTCATATGTTGACTCAGGGACAGAGACGTGGCTGCACGATCCTTTATTGCCATTCAGATAAGATGCCTGTCATCTCGACTGCTAGTGATACGAGGACGTTGGGATCCAGCTCGGCGTTCCGTATTAGCCTCCTGAACCCACCGATTCCATATTCTGCTAACAGTCATTGGATCTCGACCAACGCGAGCAGCAATGTCGCGATACGATAAACCGCAATCGCGATAGGCTACAACCCGACCTTTATCAAAGTCGGAAACGTGATGGTACGCATTTCTCCTCCTTACACGAGGCATCACAACAACGTTTCACCAGGCAACGCAGGTCAACTGATGTTTGTGTATGAGAAATCGGTTGGAAACTTTCCTCATGTCAGCACGTTGTAGGCGTCGCTACCGGCGCCAACCTTGTGTGAATGCTCTGAAAAGCTAATCATTTGCATATCACAAAATCTTCTTCCTGTCGGTTAAATTTCACGTCTGTAGCACGTCATCATCGTGGTGTAATAATTTTAATGGCCAGTAGTGTAATATGATAAGCCTGCATGAGTTAGGGTCGTTTGGATTTTTCCGGTTTCAGTGTCATTATAATATGTGTATGTTGCCATTGTTATGGTACGTTAGGGTGTATGATAATTATGTATAATAATTAGGTGTTATTTAGGGGTGTTCAAAGGCGAAAAATATCTAAAGACTTATTATAGGTTAAGTGAACATATTAAAGACTATGACACGTTAAGCCAGAATATTCGGAAGCGGCAGCAGTCGAACAAGGAGAGTTGGCACGTGTGTCGACATTGACCATGTTTCTGCCCAACGTGAGAAGGCCGATGAACAGCAGAGTTTGCGCAGCAGCAGTGAGCACCTCGACAGATCAACGACCGTGCAGGCGGACAATGCTTCCAAGGATAACAACGACCAGCGCATTTCGCACATCAGCGGTCAGTGCTCCAGGAACTGCCAGCATACAGAGCTCGCGTGCGTGACGTATCTGGCGATGCGGAGGAAGACGACACGGGAATGCCTGACCACGCCAGCATAGAGGCAAAATAATGGAAAGCCGGAACGTGTGTCGACATTGGTCCCGTTTCTGCCCCACGTGAGAAGCATCGATCAACAACCGAGGAGTCCGTCGCCGGCCTACAAACTTCGAGACATTGGCGAAAACACCGAATAAATACCTCCGACTAATGGACATGAAGGGGTCCTTCGAAGGGAGAAAGAGGGCACGAAGAAACGTCGCCTGGACGGACGCAACGATGGTTAGTCAGCGGACGTCATATTTCACTACAATAACTTAGCCGCTACGCTGCTCGACAGACGCGCAAATAGTGAAACGCAAAAGATTCCACCCCAGATATTACCAAAATGAAGTTCGTGTGGTACTTATCTAGGTGTCTGGTGAGGACGAAGGGACTGCGGCTTCACCAAATGGGTCACCTGTGAACCTAGAGGTTGTTGTACTCCGCCAGAAGACGCCGAACCTGAGGGTCGATGGTTCGATTCCGGGACGGAGCACTCCACGCCATACCGTAGCGGCTTGTTAATAACGCAACAAGAGAATTCACAAGGATAACACCGCGCCGCGGTCAGAGTAAGGCACGGTACGATACTGAATGGAAGAATACGCCGCCGGTGCGCCGCTGTAACACGAGCCGGCGCCGTATCAGCTGTCACTGGAATCTGCACGCTACGATCCCGCCTCTCCGCAGCCCCGAGGAATTGAGCGAGTTGAAACATATTGTATTACTCTGTTTGTTTAAAGGGGTTTATGCCTCAATAAATGACTGTTAATGGAACCACCAATGTTTCACTCACACCTCACCCATTGAGCCAAGGAAAGTGCTCACTCCACCGCCCACAAAGTGTCGCTTTCCCTCCCGCGATCCCTGACAAAATAATGAACTTTGCTCCCCTCTGTCATTGATTCTCAATGTCTAGTGTCACCAAACCCCGACCCCCACCCTGTGACAGAAGTAGTTTGACATGAAGTCGTCCAATGCAGTCATTTCCAGGAGCTGTATATCCCATATTCTGTTATTTCTTTCAGTAGCGGATGGTCGGCTAGTGTGGTATTTTTATTTAGTAGTGGCTGAAATTCAGAAGTAATAATTTCCTCGTGATTGTCGTCAAATTTGGAGTCCTCTGGGCGACAGTGGATTTCCTTTTTTTTTTTTTTTTCGAGTAAATCGCCGAATATTTCAACTTTTTCCTTTTCATCTGACTGATGTGGTCATCGATTTGTAAATCCATTCTTCGGTGATTCATTTGCCCACGATTATCTTGAATCTATTCCAAATGAGAGGGTTTACGTGGCTGAAGTATTTGTGACTAACGTTCCCGTCTATAGTGACGGAAAAAAAACCGAAACACCAAAAACTAATTAATATAGAGTAACGAGATTCCGGGAATCCATTCGACTAGATAACATATTTAAGTGGTTAACACTGCAATACAGGATAATGTAAGTGCGAGACAAGCTATTGCAAATTTGAAATGCTGGTACATTAATAATCAGTGTAACCGCCAGAATGTAGCACGCAAGCTAGCAAACGTGCATGCATTCTGTTGTACAAGTACTGGATATCAGTTTGTAGGTCGGTTAATACAGGTACGGTTACTGCTGGTTGTCGATGACGCTGGAGTTGTCGTCCGATGATGTCCCACTTGAGCTCGACAGGAGACAGTACTGCTGATCGAGCAGGCCAAGGCAACATGTCGACATCCTGTGGAGCATGATGGGTGACAACAGCGGTATATGGGCGAGCGTTGCAAAACAGCCCTTGGAATGGTGCTCATCAGTGGGGGGCACTACAGGTCGAACCATCAGACTGACGAACAAGTTTGCAGTCAGCATGTGTCGTGTTAGGAATCTTCCCGATAAACATTACAATCATATATCGGGCCGCTTTGTACTGACTAAAGATGGGTAGACTAGAACAGGTCAGCATAATGACTGGTTCACCGCTGAACAATAAGCGGGACCTCAGAAAATGGAAAATCGACATATGGCAAGAGGAATGGGGCACAAGTGATAAGGGACGGAGAGTGTACACATTTTTTCCGAACATAACGGAAAGGTTAAGAATGAAACATACCGATCCTAGCCGCGGCATGGTGCATTTCTTGACTGGCCACGGACCTTATCCCGCGCACTTGAATCGCGTGAGTCTGAGAGACACGTCAACATGCACATGCGGAGGTACTGGAACCCCCGAACACACGATCCTATTCTGCGGGAAATACAGACAGCACAGGAACACACCTGGGATACAACATCTAGAGACAGAGAAACATGTATACGACGCAATTAGAACACCAGTACTGTGGGACGAATTAAATGTACTCACAGACAAAATTTCTGATGAATGCCATAAAGAATACAGAAGCGAAAGACCTTACAGACGACAAACCCATATGCAGCACCTAGACAGACGCCATAGTGTGGAGGATGTAAACTAAGTATTAATACAAGATGACAGATATGTACTAGACTCACATAAGTAGTGCTTCTGCAATGGACAGTACTGATTAGACTACTATACGAAAATAGATATAAATAGTGTCGGCGCACCGTCGCAGTTACCACCGGCTACCACGGCACTTTAAACCTGTACATAGCATAACTTCTTAGTAACATATCGAGAAATTACCTGTTAAAGATAGATTAGCATATAAATTCCTAGGTTAAGGTCCGGAGACTGAGGATCAGTGGCTTGAAGACCAATCCCAAGGCGCTCATCCTCAGTACCCCAATGTGGTGGGACTATCAACTCTTCCTTTCCTATCTTCTTTCCTCCTCTTCAGTCTAATCTGTTGCTTGTATTTTCTTCTTCCAACCTCAAATTTAATTTTGTAAAATTTTTGTTAAAATGGTTTGGGAAAGCTGCCAGAGAAAAGAAAGAAATGAGCAAAAATGACCCGCCTCCACGTGGAGGGACACGGGCGAAGGTGCGACCGGATGCGGGAACCGATGGGAGTTTCAGCTACATCAGCGCCCGTACATCGGTCGCAGCGGCCAAATGGTCAAGAAAGACCCACCTTAAGTAATTAGGTGGTGGGTCGTAAAATCATGGCGACAAGTGATTAATGGGCGGCAGGATTAATGGGATAACCACGAGAGTATTCCTGCTGTCATACGATCTCGCATTCAAGACCATAAATCCGGGTGTAGGTCCAACATAACTAGTATGCAAACAAGTTGTTTACGGTCGCTTACCTCGCCTCCTTCTAACCGACACAGGGTCATCACTGGCAATGAGGCAGAACCAGCTTAAATCACAACAGCTATCCAGCCCTCCAAAGAGCTCTCGTTTGACACCACTAAAGTCGCAAATGGCGATGGTTTGGGTTGGTGGATTGCTCCCTACAGAGCGTTTGGTTCAGAGCTGCCCTCAAAGTAACCTACTTGCAACAGTTTGGTGTGTCCTTGTGGCGCAAACTGCAGGTCAGACTGCTGCTGAAAATGTAGTACGATGCGCCAGAGGCATACGCCGAATACGCGGTCTTCTCTCTCGGTAGCAGCGCGTGACCGTCCGGAGCCCGGTCTTCTCGCGGCCGTACATTCTCGTGACCACAACTGCCAGCAATCATGTATAATGGCTACATTCGTGGAGAAGGAACGTCCGGCTTCTCGTAGGCCTATTACACGACCTCGTTCAAAATCAGTGAGGTGTTGCTAATGGCGTCGTTGTTACCTTGACGGTATTCTTGACTATCATCAACTCCCTACATTCAGTCTCGAAGGTAACTAACGGTCACGACCGTTGCAGCGTGTGTTTAAAGCAAACCTGATTTGCATCCTCATAGTGGCCCCACTAGCGCCACTGTTATGAAGCGGGAGCGAAATCTCAACAAACATCATCATTCAGATGTGTAAAAATCACTACAACTTTTGTTTATGTCGCACAACTCCTTCTTGGTATTGTGACTATTTTTCTCTCAGTGTATTTGCTCTGAATTGACGAATCTCAGATCTAACTTGATTGTTAAGAAGGTACCATTCCGTTTAGCCCTTTCATTAGGTTGTCGTTTGATTTGTCTATATAAATTTCTTTTTTATTTGATTAGGTGTAGGATATGCGTAGGAAGTCTATTTTGATGTTCTATAATGGTGTTTTTAGGAGCATTGTTAATGACAGCAGACTATAGCGTTTGCGCAATTAGCTAATTGTAGTTCTTGAAGTTTTCTTAACGACCATTGTAATGGGCTTTTCATCACAAATTATGTTTGTTTATATAAATGTTTTTGGAATCAATGAAAGTTTTTCTGTTGTAATTGTCGTCTTTAACCTGGATAATAGCCGTTGTTTCTTTATGATAGGGAGGTGATCTCTTGAGGTGCTATCACCTATTTCCACTTCGCCACAGCGCCTAGCAGTTTGGGGTGTGCAAATAGTGTCATCAGCTGTGGAGGTTCCAGTGTGATTGATGAAAGTAGGTGAGTTATTTTCTAAGTGGATCAGATTGTTGTTTAGAGCTGCAATAGGAAAATCGCCGTTTTTGTTGTTGTTGTTGTTGGTTTTATCACCAAAACCCTTGGATCTAGCATTAAAGTTCTTGAGTATTGCTCATCAGTATGGGACCCTTACCAGGTTGGATTAATAGAAGAGATAGACATGATCCAGCGAAAAGCAGCGCGATTCGTCATGGGGACATTTAGTCAGCGCGAGAGCGTTACGGAGAAGCTGAACAAGCTCCAGTGGCGGACACTTCAAGAAAGGCGTTACGCAATACGGAGAGGTTTCTTATCGAAATTACGAGAGAGCACATTCCGGGAAGAGATGGGCAACATATTACTACCGCCCACATATATCTCGCGTAATGATCACAACGAAAAGATCCGAGAAATTAGAGCAAATACGGAGACTTACAAGCAGTCGTTCTTCCCACGCACAATTCGTGAATGGAACAGGGAAGGGGGGATCAGATAGTGGTACAATAAGTACCCTCCGCCACACACCGTAAGGTGGCTCGCGGAGTATAGATGTAGATGTAGATGAAGAAGATTGGTTTCCTATACCTTCCCATTATGTTTAGGATAATAGCTTGTGGGTGTGAGGTATCTCTGATAAATCGAGTCTTATAGCGGCTAGTTGTTTCGTATGAAAGGTGGCGACTCTTCCATGTCAACATCTTTCTCCTCCTGGTTTGGGTTTGTCTAGTCTGTGGCATACATAATCGAGAACACTTATGGCTTCTCCGAACTAACAGATTTCGACATTCCAATAAACGTAATGTTTTGTTCTCTAACCAATTTTTCTTGGTGCTCTGCTTTAGCATGGAAGCCATTCGTGATGTAAAAGCATATAGTTGCAATGATTTGTCTGGACTCGAATGTGAAAAAATTACCAAATCTGTAGAATACAGCAATAGTTTAGACTTGAGCTGATGAATCTGGTGTCTTGCTGATTTAAATATGTGTGTTGTTCCAGGTGTGCGTAATATCCATATGCCACCGGAGGAACTTTCTGGAAACTGTTTTTATCGTTTCAGTAATGAGGGATCTACGTTCCAGAAGAATTTGGATTAGTTCAGTGGTTAATGCACGCAGAAAGTTTTCAGTTTGTGAGTATTCCTGCACCTGGTGTTCTGGTTCATCTACACATTTTATTTTCTTTGTTCTGTCGGCGTAGATAGGTTACTTTGGCCTTCCTGTGGAATTTGGATCGGTAGTGAGGTGAGTACCATTGCAGTTGCTGTATTTAGGTTATTCCTTCTTTGAATCACGTTTGAAGATGAAGAATAGGTGAGGTGCGCTATATTTCCCACCTCTGCGTTCGTTGCGACAGCTTCCGGAGGTGTGTTGAAAACTGTTTCATTTCTAGCATTGCGTGGGTTGCAGGCATAGTGTGTTGGATGGTTGAACTTTGTGTAGTATGCAATGCGTCCTGAAGTGACATGCAAGAAGTCTGTCTATGGTTTCCCTGTGATTGGAGATTACACTTATTTATTGATGGGTCGTTTTGTGAGTCGCAAGTAGATGCACGATGCACGTTGCTGTTTTGAAATGTTATCACTGTAGTTTTAGTTCCTCTTGGACTTCCTGATTGGTGAAATCGTGGTCAGTAGTAAGGAAAACCCAGCACATACGCGCGTTGTTAGTGCGGGTTCCCTACATCAAGGGCAGGATGCACTCAGGGGCAAACCTATTGTTCCCCTTTGATTGACAGGTCATTAACCTATTGTTTTTCTTTGATTGACAGGTCCTTAATCTATTGTTTCGGTAAAAGGATCCTTGATTTTGATTGACAGGTCCTTCACCTATTATCCTCCAACCTGTACCACTCCCCGCCTCAGAACACCTCCAACCCACCCACCCCCTCCTCCCTCACTGCTACAGGTACACTTTCAGGTCTGAGTTATTGGAATAGCCATTCTCACTCTTCTGAGTTTGATTCACTACTTAATTAAATTAATCAATTAATTAACCCCTCCCCCTCTGGTAATCCCTCATCTCTCCCCTCTCCCCCACCCTCTTCCTCTTCCCTCCCCTACCTGGAAACTGGCTGCTTTGTGGTGGAGAGGAAGGATCTCATGACAGGAAATTCAAGGGCATATTGTTTATTTATAAAAATTCAATTTTCAAGGGTTGGATTTCTCTTGCTCATCATTCTCTGCTATTTGGGATGATGCAGGTCTTGTAAGAAGTAATTACATCGATCGTTTTCTTTTTTGTTTCGATTACGCAAGGAATACCATCATGAAACACACACCACAAGTAATTACACACTTACAAAACTTTCGATAGTGAAGCATGCACCACCCGCTGTTCCCTCTCTACTGGACCACATAGAACGCCACCACACACACTCTCAAGAGTTCAGCTGCTGAACCACGCACAGGTGTCAGTTCAGGTCCCGCAAGGATGACGTGGCATCATCCCTTTCGTACATGGCACCTGAGAAATACCTGTCGAAATACATGTCTACCTAGACACCATGGCTGGTGCGATGACGCATAGCCTTTGTCCCTGCGATCCTGCGAGATGTTTCCATAGCATATGACCCTCAGTGAGATGTTTGCAAAGTGTTCATCCTTGCAGGCACTGCTAAAAGTTATCAGTGTTATACTGACGTCACATGTCTGTAAATAACAGCCAAACCTCTCTCCAGATGCGCTATACAAACTTCTGCAATGCTCCCCAGAATAATACAGGGTGCATTATTCCTAGTGATCCTACTGGGACAGCCCATCCATTACATATCAGTTCATTCCCAGAAATCGTAAAGTGTTGCAGAAACAGTTAACAGTTCAAACGGCTCTGAGCACTATGGGACTTAACTACTGAGGTCATAAGTCCCGTAGAACTTAGAACTACTTAAACCTAACTAACCTAAAGACATCACACACATCCATGCCCGAGGCAGGATTCGAACCTGCGACCGTAGCGGTCACGCGGTTCCAAACTGACGCGCCTAGAACCTCACGGCCACACCGACCGGCAGTTAACAGTTACTTTTTTCTTGGAGTAGGAGCTTTCGTGATGTCTCAACTTGTCTGGATGGAAATTATTGTCGTAACAGGACCCGTTTACGAAAATAGCCCAGAATAACGCCGAATGAATTGATCCTGATGATCCTAACGAGACATCATGTATTCCCTTTCTGGAAATAGTGACGTCCTGCTTTCAACATACGACTCCGGAATGGTAAACGTTCTCATCGCTAAAAACCTTCATCATGTCTGTGCACACTCGTGAAAACACTGTTTATCAATAAGCATTCTTGTTGTTTGGAAAGAGAGCATTGTCTAAGCACAGCAGGAAAATCAGATTTCGAAGCACTGTTCTGCAGAAGAGAAAAATGCCTGGACTATTCGGTGTCCTACAGCTACTGGTCCTCAGATGTCCTAATGCCACAGTAGCGGATGAGTGATGGGATCTCTGCCAGAGATGGATGGTCTGCTTCAACTTGTCTTTGAATACTTGCTTTCTCAGAACTTTTCTGTAGATATCTTGTATCCATCTTGTTCGAATCAGTTTGTAGAGGCTCCTGTGTCCCAGCACAAAAGATGTCTTTCGAATGAATGAAGCATTCTGATTGGCTCTTAATGAATTTAGCCACCAAATTACTGATGCTGCTGGTGTGGAAGCACTGTCTGTCTTTTTCTTTCCGCAGAAGAGGCTTTCAGCGGTAAAACTATTTTGTACAGATCGCAATATTGCACTCCCAGTTAAACTCTGCAAAAGTGGTCAAAGTGGTCTACAGATCTTGAAATACATCCCACATACTCCCTGTGCTGCTGTGCAGTGCCAACGGAGGAAACTGCCGCCGTAAACGCAGCCCTTGACTGCTGCTGCGAAAGCGCATGACAGCCAGAGATAGACCAGCTGGCCGGGGACAACCCCCACACCCTAGGAGGACTTGAGTGGTAGGAGTTTGAACGCTAACAATACTCCCAGTGCAAAAACTCAGCATACTGAATCATCTCAAATTTCCACAGATTATACACGCGACACACTCGGTCTGAAAGGCAACTGGGTATTAGTTCACTATTCGCAACCCAGGGGGGAACGGCGAGCCAAATCGTCATAAGCCGGAAGACTCTTTGAACCGGTGTAGAAAGGGTGTTCAAGACCCAGCTCAGAACAAAGGTGTCCGCTGAGATGCTGTTTCCCGCCCCGACCTCCTTGCTTGCTGCTGTGCTTCCTACTTCCATCTCCAGACTCACAATAACATTGGGTACCAGGCACATATTTATCAGTGTAACTACAATTAAATATTAAGATTGCTGCCACAGACTGACACCGAGCAATGGATATGTGTCCTCTTTACGGTCGTGGTCCTGCAATGAATCTCAGAATCTATAGTGCACATAATTTTCCACGTAAAAAAAAGACTTTCATTCCCCTTACAGCTATTGACGTGCTCAATCAGTACCTCCGTCATGATAGGACATGCAGTATACTTCTCGATAACAACTTATTTTAAGCTAAAAACAGAAGTAGCTATTATCCTCGGTAAATAAATTTATTAAAATAATCACTTAATAATAATAAAATAAACTTATAATATTTAAATTTAATTAAATGTAATATATTAATATAAGTTATTATATATATAAATATAATTTATATAAGTTATTTTATATATATATATATATATATATATATATATATATATATATATATATATATATATATATATATAATAACTTATATTAATATATTACATTTAATTAAATTTATATATATATATATATACTAAACAAATAACCAAATTGGAACAAATTAATTCAAAATAATCAAAACAATACATGACCTAATTTCCAAAAAAAATTTAATTTATATATTAAATAAATGAAGTGCCTCATTAAAGGGTTACCTTGATAGGGTAAATTAAGTAAATAAAAATTACCTTCATTAAACAAATTACATAAGATAGAATTAAACTACCTCCTTTAGTATCAAAAACTAATGTGCAACATACACCTTAATGTAAAAAGGTAAGCTAATCAAGCTAATGGGTTCATACCCCATTTATAGAGGTATCAGTCCTCTCCTTTTTAATGACCAACAACTCTACAAAACTTTAGTTCCTATCAACATCAATGATAGGAACGATCCAGACACTTGTACATATACTGCGAAGAATGTTGTACAAAGACTGGGTTGGTTCCACTCGGCACAAAGGCATCACTGTTTCTGGCCCCGACCTATTTGCTTCCTTGTCTTCTACACCCATCTCCAGTGTCTGGGATTACAAGAACACATGTATTTTCAATGGTTTGCCAGAATATTTTACCATTTATGCGATACTTCTAGATATCAACCACATAGCAGTATGATACCGATCGCTCCCACAATATAACTCTGAATGCATAGACTGGAAATTACTTCTCTAGAAGCCCGAAACTTTAGCAAGGTGCAGGATGCTGTAATTCACCGAGTAACTGGAAACGTATCCTGTCTGTGAAAACCTTTACATTAAAACTCGCAAAAAAATAGAGGATACTGATGTTTCCACTCGTGAATATTCACGTCGGCGACGTAACAGATTCCAAATCACCCCTGTAATTTACAAAGACAACTAAGGTGTTTTTCGTGTCTAGAGAACCGGCAAACGCGTCTTCCAATCGTCAGATGCACACACCACATTCGACGTTCTCTCAACTAAGTAAGGGCGTGAAATTTGCAGAAGCAGTCACCCAGACAATTTACATGCGACGGAATATTGGTCCAGCACAAACAAACATCCATATTGAATCTCCTCAAATTTCCACGCGATCACGAAAACTACCCAACATATACTAAGTATTAGTTCGCTAATCGGCCATTTAGAGGACGACACGGTTAAGTCAGCTACATTCCTGCATTCCAACAGACCTTTCCATTTGGACAGCTCCTACCGTTAGCCGGAAACGTGAATCACTCCTGCTACAGGCCATCGGTGCTGCATGCCATGCATCCCCGAACAGAATCAGCTTAGGAATCGAGCCACATATGGATTTTATCACTGTACTTACAGTTAAATATTACGATCGCACTCTCAAGTGGACGATATTCAACAATGAGCGAAGTATTGGAAATACACCCTGCTGATGGCTGTGTCTCTGGAAATAAAAATTTCTGTACTATTCTTAGGACTCGACATACTTTCCCCTTTGCTATCACAGTATTCCACATCAATCCATACCTTCCTTACTACTGGACATCGTCATTTCCTTTACACATGTCTCAACACACTCACATACTTTTTAAGTCTGATTCTCAAGGCGAAAGTATCACGCATCCCCTACTATTAAGTATAAAACTTCGCCAATAACTGATTGCTCACGATACGAAACAATACTGACCGAAAATCAACGATGAGTGGACATGTGTGATACGTTTTTCCTGCTTGTGGTACCACTGTGTCTTAGAAAGAGAAATGTAATCCTCTTACAAACCAACACATGTTAAAAAACACGACTGCAACAACTATTGTATGTTACTGGCACAAGTGGTCTTGGTTCTACAGGGGCTCACAAGTATTCGTGTTAAAAGCTATACTGGCTTTATAAATGGAGGTATTGCATTATCTGCGAATGAAGTGGGTTTTCCAGACAAATATCGCAACACTTAATATAGACAGTGATCGCCAGAGTGTATATTATCAAACCAACAGTGTGGTTACATGTCACCGATGATGAAACCTCGTGATAAAATCACCAAATTTAGAAAGTGACTCGGCTATGAAACATGGTATGAAACCAGTATTTGCAACTCCCTCATGCCACCAACAGATCTTTCTCCAGTACTTGTAACACATTCTGTATCGATGCCATAGGTAGTCCCTATGCATCTTGCAACTGCCCTTCAGATTCTCTGCTACCATCCCTGAAACTTTGCGCATGTGGTCGTTTCAACGTAAGTCGGAACTGAGTGGAAGTCGGAGAAAGCTATATCTATCACCTTATGCCACCTGTGTAAAAACAGGCTCAGCTGAGTTACTGCAACAGAACGGTGTTTTGACCATTCGATGGAAACAAAGCCTGCTCCTGCAACACGAGGTAGTATAAAAGGCAGTATGGGAACCAGAGGGAGGAAGATGATTTTGATACTGCATTGTGGCATGGCTCCAAACTACATACAAGTACTGCTGTCTGAAGCAGATCCATGTCTTTCAGGGCACATTCACGTCCATCGCCCCCACATGCTGTCTTCGTTATTCTGTACCATCCAATAGAGAAAAGTTAAGAACTATAAATGTTCCACTAACTTCATCCAATAGAGGACCCAACAAGACATTTCTGCATCTCTCTCCTCCCATATATATGGAAAACAAATAACGTCTGCATGCCGGCATCGGGCACATTTGACGATCCTATTAAATATACCGCTACTGATCCACTGCACGGACCAGTGTAAAGTTGCATCACCTGTACTGACGGAGGATGACTGTATCCCACAAACTATACTATAAGTTGAACAGACCCTCCCTGCGACCCTGTGTCACTGTTTGAAACATTGTTTTTTTCTGCTATAACAGATTTGTACGCTGGCCGGAGTGGCCGTGCGGTTCTAGGCGCTACAGTCTGCAATCGAGCGGCCACTACGGTCGCAGGTTCGAATCCTGCCTCAGGCATGGATGTGTGTGATGCCCTTCGGTTAGTTAGGTTTAATTAGTTCTAAGTTCTAGGAGACTGATGACTTCAGAAGTTAAGTCGCATAGTGCTCAGAGCCATTTTTTGAACAGGTTTGTACACTGCCATACATTTTGTTTCCCTGCCATGACTTCAAGGTCTGTGTCAGGTTCTAAACTGACATTAACACATTCTGATCCAATGCCTCTCACAGAAAACTAGGCATTGCATGATATAAGTAATGTTGATACTGCTGCTACCATAACATACCACGCACACTGGATGGTTTTAAATAAAAGACCGTTACAACATAAGGAAACTGTAAGGGTTTGGCTGCATTGTGGAGTTTCTCCAAAGTGCTGTCCAAGCGTGATTGATGACCTCTACATTTAAACTCATCTGTGACAGTGACAGAATAGCTGATGGCTATTCATCCTGTTTTGACTTATTCCTCATACTGCAGTCATGTATGCTATCATTGTTTCAGTGCTAGCCATCCCCAGAAGCTATTTCACTCAATCATTATGTGGTAGCCAACAGCATACCAGTGGATGGATGGGAAGGAAAAGGCACTGTCGATGTACTGTAATACTAAGCATCGCAGTGAATAGTGCGATCAATTTTAGCAGTTTTACAGTAATTGCAACACTGACCAATGATGTGACACCATGTTTCCCAATTTGCATATCATAGCTAAACCGCGCCATCACTACCTTGTGAGTATCATTCTGAATGTAGAGAGATGACTGTGCAGTATGTGCATTCATTGTTAATTCTTGAACACATATGACATCAAAGTATACTAGACAGTGCTTGTTTATTTCTAGCACCTCGAGCATAGTGCTTAATATATGATTTATATCTAAGCGGATTGGTTTCACAGAGCATTCTTGCAGTCTTAGGATAAAATTAGAGACTGAAAGACCCCCTCGCACTGTCTTTGACCAGCCCGCCCTTCAGCACCATTACCGATTTAATCTGCAGTTGACCAGGAGTAGACTGCTACATTCAACGTCTCGTGAATGAATGGAGCTAGCCGAACCTTTGCCCATCCAAGTGCACAAGATTTCTTCAGATACGCCCATGTCGAAGAGGTTAGCACCCCTTATCGGTGTATAGTAACTGATTTGAAAGTGTTGTGATGTAACAGCAGACGGTTAAGAAGAACAAGAAATGGCTAGTTTTTGTGCATGTTGTAGCTCCAGGCAGATGGAGTTCGAAGCATTTTTACACAAATCAAACACGCTGTCAACTCTAAAGTATTCTTCTATAGTCTGTGATCAGAATCTGAAAGATACTGCTTAGAGAGAACCTAAACGAACGCACTACTAAGGCTACAAGGTTGCGCACTTAAAATAGGCTATAATGTTATATCGCTCCAGTTTCTGACCTATCAGTCATGTGGAATGAAACGCAATTAGTATTTCAGTATAAGAAATATATTTCCAGCGCATGACATACATCCTTCTTGCTGGCTTTGGTTCAAATGGCTCTGAGCACTATGGGACTCAACTGCTGTGGTCATCAGTCCCCTAGAACTTAGAACTACTTAAAACTAACGAACCTAAGGACATCACACACACCCATGCCCGAGGCAGGATTCGAACCTGCGACCGTAGCAGCAGCGCGGCTCCGACTTCTTGCTGGTTTCTCTATAATAAACAGTAAAATGAAAAAACTACTTCCTTAAAATATTGATTCTGTGTGATACGTGCACAACATAGCTTTCCAGAGATGTATAGCGTCTACTGTTCACATGCAATCATGGTTCAGAAATTATACTATGCCTGCATCAGTCCTATATAAAATGATCGTTAGTAACGGAGAATACCTCTTAGAAGGATACAGATAAACACATAGCAGCAACGAAACTTCCTGGCGGATTAAAACGGTGTGCCGGACCGAGACTCGGACTCGGGACCTTTGCCTTTCGCGGGCAAGTGCTCTACCAACTGAGCGAACCAAAGCACGACTCACGCCCAGTTCTCACAGCTTTAATTCCGCCAGTACCTCGTCTTCTACCTTCCAGACTTCACAGAAGCTCTCCTGCGAACCAGGACGGGGCGTGAGTCGTGCTTGGGTCGCTCAGTTGGTAGAGCACTTGACCACGAAAGGCAAAGGTCCCGAGTTCGAGTCTCGGTCCGGCACACCGTTTTAATCTGCCAGGAAGTTTCATATCAGCGCACACTCCGCTGTAGAGTGAACATTTCATTCTAGAGACATAGCAGCAACGTTTGACATGTGAAATTGCACGTCATGGCGCCACTAACTCTGTAAACAGAACATCTGTCCGCCAAATGTATACACGGGGATTGCAGTGCCTCATAAACACCTATTGCTAACTTGGAATCATCTTAGTTATGAAACTGAAGTCTTGATTTTATACCCAAGACGGAAAACGGGAATGATCGTATGGCCTTATGGTAGGGGAATGGAGTAGATTGCATGAATCTTCGTTCGTTTAGAGGAATGTGTCACGTTTCATCACACATGAGATGGAAGTCCTCTGATGACCGAGAGGCTTACTGTTAACGATCGCAAGAAGACACTGCTCTAAGGCCTACACAGGCTGTGTCACATGACCGTTTCATACAGACAGAACAGCGGAAAAATTGACCTACAGAAACTTCTCCCTCTCTAGAATGCATCATCCGTTTACCATTAAATCGTAACTCGTTACAGCTCCATCTCAACCTACCACACCATCCACTCTATCTCATCCTTTAACGCAGATGCAAGTAATTTTAGAGGCAGACGGCTCTCTGTTTTCCCAGGAAAGCATCAGAGACAACAGTCAACTCATGTGTATCAATATTACTTCAATAGACATATAGAAGAATGCTGGCTCGACGAAAAATAAAGTGACTGTTTCCCAATGCTTCCTTGTCGATGTTTTCTCGTATTCCTCTTGCTGTCACATATTCGTTCCCCGGTATAAGAATTCTTCTGCGCCAACCAGAAGATATGCAAGTGGTTCCTCAATTTCCCCACATTTCGGTGTATTTTCTATCAATTTAAACGTACTTTCCATTATTTTTCACAGTTCTATCTATTTTTTTGTCACTTATACCCATGTCATCATGACATCACCTTTCATTTAGTTTTCTAAAATTTCTTATAAATGCAGTACACCTGCAAAACATAGCGCAAATGCACTGATCGTCTGCATATGTGCATGTGTCGCTTTTTTGCAGTGCGAAAACGACACCCAGCTGGTGCAAGTAATTTTTTTATACACTTATAACTGAGAGTCAGAAATGTTATGCTGCTGCTTGAACATTAAGCTACCATGGCTTACATTCCGACGTATGTTTGTGGGAAGTAATCAAACAAAAAAATTACATATGTCTAGTCATAATGGAAGGATAGATTGGACACGGTGAAGTGCGATTTCAACGCACTGAGGAGTATATGCGAATGTAAGTAGTGATAGATTCATTTTGTAAACAGCTGCGCAATATAGCAATGCAAGTGGTCAACTGGACCTGCTAGAGTGTACAAACAGGATGGGCAATACGGCTGTAACAATACATCCCATCATCAGCACTCTAAGCATACCCTCGCATTTTCCTTGTTGTTCTACCGATAGTGATGTTGAGTACAGTACACCAACCCTTGTCAGTGATGTCTTTCCAAGCATTACGTAAACAGATGCTGTATTCATTATCACACAGTGCCGAATGCCTATCTTTCATAACCCTTGTTTGAGAGAAAAAAATGGTTCAAATGGCTCTGAGCACTATGGGACTTAACATCTATGGTCATCAGTCCCCTAGAACTTAGAACTACTTAAACCTAACTAACCTAAGGACATCACACAACACCCAGTCATCAAGAGGCAGAGAAAATCCCTGACCCCGCCGGGAATCGAGCCCGGGAACCTGGGCGCGGGAAGCGAGAACGCTACCGCACGACCACGAGCTGCGGACAAGTTTGAGAGAATCTTGGCACGGTGCAGCACATTCCAGAAGTGGTGATTCGAAGACTTTGTCAGATAATTTCCTAGGATTCACGAGAATTGAGACATGTAGCTTGTGTGAATGTAGGCACACCATATTTTTTTGGGTGCTGTACAGATATAAAAGATTACTGCACTGTTCGTGTGAAATGTTTATATATTGCAGTGTAATGTGGTTTATGCTGTGGCATAACCAGAGAAAGTAGTGATAGATTCATTTTGTAAACATCTGCGTAATATAGCAATGCAAGTGGTCAACTGGACCTGCTAGAGTGTACAAACAGGATGGGCAATACGGCTGTAACAATACATCCCATCATCAGCACTCTAAGCATACCCTCGCATTTTCCTTGTTGTTCTACCGATAGTGATGTTGATTACAGTACACCAACCCTTGTCAGTGATGTCTTTCCAAGCATGTCCTATCGCGAGGGATGTCTAGGTTCATTGCATCAATAACTGAAAGGGTATGAGAGACATTTTTATGTGGAAAATTATGTGCACTATAGATGCTGAGATTCATTCCACAACTACAGCCGTCAAGAGGAGATATTATCTGTACATTGATCAGTGTCAGACTGCAGCAGCAATCATAATATTTAATTGTAGTTACACTGGTAAATATGTTCCTGGTTCTCAATATTCTTGTGACCCTTGTATGTACACTCCTGGAAATGGAAAAAAGAACACATTGACACCGGTGTGTCAGACCCACCATACTTGCTCCGGACACTGCGAGAGGGCTGTACAAGCAATGATCACACGCACGACACAGCGGACACACCAGGAATCGCGGTGTTGGCCGTCGAATGGCGCTAGCTGCGCAGCATTTGTGCACCGCCGCCGTCAGTGTCAGCCAGTTTGCCGTGGCATACGGAGCTCCATCGCAGTCTTTAACTCGGTAGCATGCCGCGACAGCGTGGACGTGAACCGTATGTGCAGTTGACGGACTTTGAGCGAGGGCGTATAGTGGGCATGCGGGAGGCCGGGTGGACGTACCGCCGAATTGCTCAACACGTGGGGCGTGAGGTCTCCACAGTACATCGATGTTGTCGCCAGTGGTCGGCGGAAGGTGCACGTGCCCGTCGACCTGGGACCGGACCGCAGCGACGCACGGATGCACGCCAAGACCGTAGGATCCTACGCAGTGCCGTAGGGGACCCCACCGCCACTTCCCAGCAAATTAGGGACACTGTTGCTCCTGGGGTATCGGCGAGGACCATTCGCAACCGTCTCCATGAAGCTGGGCTACGGTCCCGCACACCGTTAGGCCGTCTTCCGCTCACGCCCCAACATCGTGCAGCCCGCCTCCAGTGGTGTCGCGACAGGCGTGAATGGAGGGACGAATGGAGACGTGTCGTCTTCAGCGATGAGAGTCGCTTCTGCCTTGGTGCCAATGATGGTCGTATGCGTGTTTGGCGCCGTGCAGGTGATCGCCACAATCAGGACTGCATACGACCGAGGCACACAGGGCCAACACCCGGCATCATGGTGTGGGGAGCGATCTCCTACACTGGCCGTACACCACTGGTGATCGTCGAGGGGACACTGAATAGTGCACGGTACATCCAAACCGTCATCGAACCCATCGTTCTACCATTCCTAGACCGGCAAGGGAACTTGCTGTTCCAACAGGACAATGCACGTCCGCATGTATCCCGTGCCACCCAACGTGCTCTAGAAGGTGTAAGTCAACTACCCTGGCCAGCAAGATCTCCGGATCTGTCCCCCATTGAGCATGTTTGGGACTGGATGAAGCGTCGTCTCACGCGGTCTGCACGTCCAGCACGAACGCTGGTCCAACTGAGGCGCCAGGTGGAAATGGCTTGGCAAGCCGTTCCACAGGACTACATCCAGCATCTCTACGATCGTCTCCATGGGAGAATAGCAGCTTGCATTGCTGCTAAAGGTGGATATACACTGTACTAGTGCCGACATTGTGCATGCTCTGTTGCCTGTGTCTATGTGCCTGTGGTTCTGTCAGTGTGATCATGTGATGTATCTGACCCCAGGAATGTGTCAATAAAGTTTCCCCTTCCTGGGACAATGAATTCACGGTGTTCTTATTTCAATTTCCAGGAGTGTATTTGAAGATCTGTAGACAACTTTTGCCGGGTTTATCTACGGAAAGTTCCAAGTGTAAGGTAATATATTCCTTATTCATGTGTTCAAAGATTAGTTGAAGCAGACCAACCATCTCTGGCGTGATGCTGTCCCTCATCTGACATTGTGGTATTAGGACATCTCCAGACCAGTAGCTGTAGGACACCGATAATACCAGCCACATTATGCATCTTGTGGTGATGCATTAGCTCCGCTGGGCAGGTAAACACATGCACACTGCTGACGCATCTCCCGTGTCCCATTAGGATCGCTAGGAACAATGCACCCTGAGCTATTCTGGAAAGCATAGGAACAGATTTCTATACTGCTGGACCCATACCTCTGTGTCATCACGTCAGCAACGACGTGTAGGTGATCAGGTGTTTCAACAGGTATTTCTTGGGTGTCATGTATGAAAGAGATAGCGCCGTCTCATCCTTGTAGGACCCAAACTGACACCTAAGTGTGGTTTGGCAGCTGACGGCTACATCATCACTTCATGGGGACCGCCGGTGCATCCTGACTCCTGGGGGCATGTGCGAAATCGGTGGCGTCAGCATTGGGCATCGAATGGCGTGATGTGTTTTTTGTTAGTGATCCTTTGTTTAAACTATGTTCCACTGATTTCACAGACAAATAGGACACTGCATAAATTTTTTGTACCAACGTGGTGTTAGCGGTACAATAGTTAAGGGGAGGGTGTGCGTGAGTTGGTGACATGGTGCAAAACAGCAGTTTACATACCGAACACCAGGTTAATTTGCATAATTTTTATGTAAAACGCAGTACAATAGTTTAAGGGGGTGGGTGATGAAGAAGAATGGGCCAGAAATGGCGTTCAAAAGCATGTGAAGTTCGAAAAGTGTACTAGAAAATGGTCAGAGGACATAACTAATTACTTAATTAGGTTTCAAAAATGGTACAATAGTTTAAGAAAATGGGGCTGGCATGGAAAACCACTTCACAGAACCATAGATTAAGTGCCGGCAAAGGGCCAAACATTAGGTTGACACCCAGAGTACAGTGCTGACTATTAGGTTATGCAACATGTTTGCCCCTTGTAATTACTTTTTACAAGACCTACATGTTTCCAAACAACAGAGAGTGTTGAGCAAGAGAAATCTAACACCTACAAACTGAATTTTTTATAAATAAAGAATGTACCCTTGAGTTTCCTGTTATGAGATCCTTCCTCTCTACCAAAGAGCTACCAATTTCCATATATTCCATACACTGCCGTGAATCCCATAAATTGTTTAAATAAGTAATATTCCACACATTGTCTAAATTGTTTAAACAGTATTCCATACACAGCAATCGATTTCCGGACTAATTCTTAAACTAAATATACAGGGTGTTACAAAAAGGTACGGCCAAACTTTCAGGAAACATTACTCACACACAAAGAAAGAAAATATGTTATGTGGACATGTGTCCGGAAACGCTTACTTTCCATATTAGAGCTCATTTTATTACTTCTCTTCAAATCACATTAATCATGGAATGGAAACACACAGCAACAGAACGTACCAGCGTGACTTCAAACACTTTGTTACAGGAAATGTTCAAAATCCTCCGTTAGCGAGGATACATTCATCCACCTTCCATGGCATGGAATCCTTGATGCGCTGATGCAGCCCTGGAGAATGGCGTATTGTATCACAGCCATCCACAATACGAGCACGAAGAGACTCTACATTTGGTACTGGGGTTGCGTAGACAAGAGCTTTCAAATGCCCCCATAAATGAAAGTCAAGAGGGTTGAGGTCAGGAGAGCGTGGAGGCCATGGAATTGGTCCGCCTCTACCAATCCATCGGTCACCGAATCTGTTGTTGAGAAGCGTACGAACACTTTGACTGAAATGTGCAGGAGCTCCATTGTGCATGAACCACATGTTGTGTCGTACTTGTAAAGGCACATGTTCTAGCAGCAAAGGTAGAGTATCCTGTATGAAATCATGATAACGTGCTCCATTGAGCGTAGGTGGAAGAACATGGGGCCCAATCAAGATATCACAAACAATGCCTGCCCAAACGTTCACAGAAAATCTATGTTGAGGACGTGATTGCAAAATTGCGTGCGTATTCTCGTCAGCCCCCACATGTTGATTGTGAAAAATTACAATTTGATCACGCTGGAAGAAGCCTCATCCGTGAAGAGAACATTTGCGCTGAAATGAGCATTGGCACATTGTTGGATAAACCATTCGCAGAAGTGTACCCATGGAGGCCAATCAGGTGCTGATGCCGGCCAGAAAGGCCATGCGGTTCTAGGCGCTATAGTCTGGAACCGCAAGACTGCTACAGTCACAGGTTAGAATCCTGCCTCGGGCATGGATGTGTGTGTTGTCCTTAGGTTAATTAGGTTTAAGTAGTTCTAAGTTCTAGGTGACTGATAACCTCAGAAATTGAGTTGCATAGTGCTCAGAGCCAGCCATCAGCTGCTGATAGTGCTTGCACATGCTGTACATGGTACAGAAACAATTGGTACTCCTGTAGCACTCTCCATACCTTGTACAGCAGCAACTTCTCTGATGCTGACATTAGGTTTATCATCACCTGAACGAAGAATTGCGTCGTCCATTGCAGGTGTCCTCGTCGTTCTAGGTCTTCCCCAGTCACGAGTCATAGGCTGGAATGTTCCGTGCTCCCTAAGACGCCGATAAATTGCTTCGAATGTCTTCCTGTCAGGACACCTTCGTTCTGGAAATCTGTCTCGATACAAACGTACCGTGCCACGGCTATTGCCCCGTGCTAATCCATACTTCAAATGGGCATCTGCCAACTCCGCATTTGTAAACATTGCACTGATTGAAAAACCACATTCGTGATGAACACTAACCTGTTAATGCTACGTACTGATGTGCTTGATGCTAGTACTGTAGAGCAATGAGTTGCATGACAACACAAGCACCAAAGTCAACATTACCTTCCTTCAATTGGGCCAACTGGCGGTGAATTGAGGAAGTACAGTACATACTGACGAAACTAAAATGAGCTCTAACATGGAAATTAAGCGATTCCGGACATATGTCCACATAACATCTTTTCTTTATTTGTGTGTGAGGAATGTTTCCTGAAAGTTTGGCTGTACCTTTGTGTAACACCCTGTATAAAGTATATTCCATACACTGTCATAAATCCTTAAATAATCTTCTATACATTGTCTAAAGTGTTTAAACAATATTCCCTCCAAATGACCGATCAACTGAGTCTTCTTGCTGCCAATTTCCAGGAGGGGAGTGGGTCTACCAGAAGGGGAGTGATTAATTAATTGATCCATTTAATTAAATAGTCAATCAAATTGATGAGTGAGAGGGGCTATCCAATAACTCAGATCTGAAAGTGAACCTATAGCAGTGAAGGGTGAGGTTTCCTGAGGGGGGAGGGGAGTGGGAGCGTGCAGGGGAGCAATTTAGATTAAGTGCCGGTCAATCAAAAGGAGGGATCCTTTTAGCAGAACAATAGGTTAAGTACCTGTGAATCAAACGAGAACAACAGGTTAAGTACCTGTCAGTCAAAGGAGAACAATAGGTTTTCCCCTGCATGCATACTTGCCTCTGATGTAGGCAACCTGCACTAACAAATGGACCAGCTCTCTCTTTAGTCCACTACTCATGTGGTGGCAGCGGTGTTGATTTATGTTTTCCTTCTCTCTACACCTCTGCAAGGTCCATAACTGTCTCTAATAATGCGCCTAAATTGCTTGTTTCGCTGTCTGGCTCGCTGACGCCGTCTGGAGGTTGACAAGCAGTGGGAGAGACACACCTGTCTTCCCTGCCCTCCTCAACATACACTTACACATTGAAATCCCGTTTTTGTGGTGGTTCCTCCACGATCTATTTGCGTTTCCTTGTCTACTCTTGGAAGGGTAATGATTTACTGCTGCAGTGTCTCCAGTTGCTTCTACAATTCTCTTTTATTTTTTACAAACGCGTCCTCCATCTCTAAATCGGTCTGTATGCTTAACTCCTAGTTGTCGCTGAAATTGTCTGGGCTGACCGCATAACTGTTCATTCTGACTGGACAGTTTCTTGTTTTCTTCTAGCGATTTAGTTATTCTCTCTTGATGCTTTGCTCACAGTGTCTCTATTTGCCTTTGGAACGCTTCAGCTGGGCTTAACAGTGGGTTCTTAGACAAGTTTTGCACTCCAGCTCTTGTTCTCATTTTGGGAGGAATGGTTACAATAGTAGTGCAAAGATCTCTGTAGACGAACAACGTTACGAAGAGGGGTCTCAAAAGTAACCTAAACTACATTAAGCAACAACGAGTTCCCACAGTGGAAGTTCGCAATTCAGGCGGTGAAGAAAAGTAAGGACACACTGGAGTGATACTTACGTTAACTCCCCACATCGACGGAGGCAGCGACGAGAAAGCGGTGTCGATGAACCAGCGGTACGGCGGCGCCGGGCTTCGAGTTGACGAGGGTGGGGCGGCAGCATCTGCGTGCAGTGGCGGTGCACGGTAAGTCGCTGCTGCGAGGGCACCAGACTGCGCCCGCATCGACGCGAAGATTGCAGCAGCGTGTTGCGATCAGTCACACAGCAAGCGATTGTCTGCAGCCTAACGCGTTGACGGTACGCTCGGCACACTTGGACACGCGGCGGTGCACAATATGCGCTTCCAAGCGCAAACAGGACGTCAATGTTTTCTATCACGGTCCAGGTTACATGGTAACTACCAGCCTAACAGGCATTGCCAGCTCGCGTCGGCCAAATTAAAGCGGCAAAAATCCGCAAAGGAAGCGTATCAGCCGGACCTAACAGTGAGCTAACCCCACTTCAGTCGACACCAATTTGTACGTGCTAGAATTGGTGAGGAGGCGGAGATGAGCAACAAGAGGGCGTTCGGTGGTGTTAGGAGAAAACCTTCGAGAGAAGAGACATTCTGTCACAAATGGAGGTTTTGTTTCTCCAAGAGCTTACACCTAAAGGGTGAACAAAACTCAAACTTGCTACGGCAACAGACGGCTGCCGCATTCAAAGTGAGAGGCATTGCACCCCAAAGGGAGGAGCTAGTGAACACGTCCGGTCGTGGACTGAGCTGGAAGGGCAAGAGAGCTTTCTCAATACAGGCGCATTCTCACCAACCCGCATGACGCGCCCCTCGTGGCCGCCCCCCAGTCCTCCTATTGGTGGGCACTCAGTGGGTGTCTCCGTCAGTGGTACTCAACAAATCGTCCTTAGTCAGCAATGCTACCGTGGACTGGCGTGGGTGTTACACGAAAAAACTGTTGCTATGCCACTGTCTTACCAAAACGGCATTACCGTATGTCGTTTGAAAGTCAATTGAAACGGAAATTCGAAAAAAATTGAAAAACCGTCTTTCCTCTCAATAGAACTGCTCTCCACATACGGCCAGTCACATGGGACGACTAGCCGCGTGGTTTGAGGCACCACTCCCGCCGGAGGTTCGAGTCCTCCCTCGGGCATGGGTGTGTGTGTTGTTCTTAACGTAAGTTAATTTAAGTAAAGTATAAGTCTAGGGACCGATGACACACACACACACACACAAACACGGGACGACTAATGAGGCGACACCAGAGCAACTGGTCCCCCCAAAGCACGGAGGCTCACTGGAACACGGTTAAGACAGCATATACCTCCTATTCTGTTTTTAGAAGTGACGTAATGGTTACCATAGCAACCGAGCATGTACAGGCGGTCTGGCATATTTGTGGCATCCACGCCACGTAGAGTAACCTTCCCGCCTCCATCTGATTTAGGTTGAGATTTAGCTTTTGCACTTTGATTTCATTTCTGTTGCTGGCGGTTTAGAGATAATGTCATTAGCATTCGCTGACAAAAGTGCGTAAAGATTTATTGTGAAAATAATAACTACTGTTATTAGCATCTCCACCACAGAAGAGCAAGGAGGCCCAGCGTACATTTCCAAGCCGCCACTGGAGAGTACACTATCTGTATTTCTCAACTTCTTTGACTTGTGTGTACGTAGATATCTTTTTCCTCACTGCGTGACTTCATGTGATTTGAAATATTATTTAAGTGTTTTTCTTTAAAAGTTGTATTATGTACTATTAAACATCTACTAAATTGGTTCATGATGAGGGAACACAGTATTGTGCGAAGTAGAAAAGGTGTAGTGAAGTTCCTTCATAATGGAAAGATTTAGGCGAGACCGTAAAACGTGGATTGGCATGAGTTAGCGAGCCAAATCTCTGTGCGGAAAGGGGTCCGTGGCTAGCCTTCGAAAATTAAACACCCCAAGGCAACGATTCCTGGAAAATTTGATTAAATATGCCATGAAATGTTTTCGAAAATTGCGAATACGGCACCTCTATAGCAATATAATTTACTGGAAACAAATGAAAATTTGAGCTTCGTCAAGACTCGAAAGCAGATTTCCCTCTCTACGCTCTAGCAGTTGCCGTAATAGCATCAGCTAGCCGAACGTACTTCACAGACGGACACAAATTTTCGTAATTCTCCCGCAGAGGGGTGGGGGGGGGGGAATTTATTTAGTTAGGTTGTCAGGTGGTCTTATATTTAGCACGAAGTACATTAGTGGGGTTTCTGTATTTTACAGTATCTCTTAAAATTCATGCGGTATTCCTTCAGATAAACACGCATTTCTGAAGGAACATTGCATCGAACTTTACACACACTGCCAAATAAGGACCTCGGATATGAACTGGTATTAGCCTCTGTATCTTACCATTTTGAATTGCTCTGAATTTGCATTTCCGAAGTGAAGAATGAATATTCACAGTTGATTACGTCAAGAGCCATGATACGGCATTGTTCCTTCACAGTAGAAGATCACCTCTACAGCCAACTTCAGGCAAAATAATGTTTAATTTTGTGTATTCTTGGATGGATCAATGGCTGGCTAAAGTTTTACTACTGTAAGTGCTTAGTCTCGAATTTGAGTCACGAACCTAGATTTATCCGAAGTCACTCACCTTGAGAGGAACCTATTCTTGTTACAAGAATATTCCGAGTCTTAAAACAGAGGGAAATCATCAAACTGAATGACTGCACAAATTGAAAGGAGCAGTAGTTTTTGGAGTTGCAAGTAGCCCTTTCTGTAAACTGCTCCACGTGATAGTTAAGGTACAGAAGTCAAAGCGTAGTGAAAGAAAATTTAATTGAAATTTCTTTGAAGGTTGATAACTTCCAAGAATTAATAATATCATTTCTCATAATATGAAATTTCCTACAAAAAATGTGATCACAAACTAGAAACTAGGGTGCAACAGATTAAAGGCCTACAGCATTTTAACTTATATAACAGATTAATTATAGAGCATTCGTGTATTTATGTTTATGTGTTTTTGTTGCTAATGTTTTATGTGGAAAGTGTTAGCAAGAAAGATTGTTGTGAGACAGAACAGTTTTTGGCTCCCCTGTGTAGGAGTCAGCCTGTCACGTATTCTACAGTGAAAGTTTGTGTGAACCTCAGTTAACTGCGTTTAAAATATTTGTGCTATGGAAATTATGAGTTCCAGTATCTAACGTAACATACAACAGATTTAGGGCCCCTATATATACAGGGTGGGGCAGCTAAGTCATAACACCCCTTGTATCTCCCCAACCGTAATAGATACAAAGATGCCGTTTGGACAGCGACTTCCAGAGATAGAGGCTACTTGAATACATCACATTTCATGTTTGTGCTATTTTTTACTACAGAGATATGAGGCCATCTTTGGTTTCTCTAAATGTAACCCTATGTTAAATTTTATCGTAACATATTGGGCTTAAAAAGGCGGTTTCAAATATGTGTATATCAGAATATTTAAGAGAATAATTTTTGTGACGCAGATATGTTCGCGTATCGTATTCGTCCTTCGAAGCGCCGTTGTCCAATGCGACCTTTTCTGTTGTGTAGAGTACATGGTAAACGTCACGATTCTGTCCTTATACAAACACGCCCATTTACCCGAGAAAAGTAATACATACTACGATATTTTGTGCAAAAATTAACTGATGATGTCACGCAAATATTATTCAGTTATTTGACAACTGTGATGCCAAAATAGTAGACGACATACAGTATTAAAATACTACAAGATGTTAATACATTTTTAATAACAGAAACACAAATGTAAATGAGGAGGCCATTATTAGTCACAATTACTTCGAACATATTTGTTTTTTATTTGAAAATATTTACTAGTGATGACAATACGAAGCAAATACACACAAAGATGCAATATACATACTGTATATGATACAAAACTTTACTGAAGCATGTGCTCAAAATGCTCCCCTCCGCTGCAGTGCACATTTGTAGTCGCCATTCTAATGATTTGTGAACGGCTGCGAGGGTGTCACGTGAGATATCAGCGTACGCCTCGATGATATGTTGCTTCATATCGTCTGGTGTGCTTGGTATTTGAGCATACAACAGTTTATGTTTGATTGCTCCCCACAGGAAAAAAATCAAGAGGTGTCAAATCAGGAGACCGGGCTCGCCACTTCAGTACGTCGTCCTATCCAACAATCCGGGAACTTTTCATTTAGCAACTCCGTAGCCACATGGGAAGAGTGAGCAGGACAGCCGTCATGTTGGAACCACATGCACTGACTCGTAGTTAGTGGTACCTCTTCCGGCAATATGGGCAGAAAGTTTCTCAGGATCTGTGCACAGTTATTGCTATTTAGTATACCCGGAATGACGTACGGCCTCACAATGACATGTCCGACGATGCCGCACCACAAATTAACACTACACGGTTGCTGATGCTCTACCTGTCGAAGCCAATGAGGGTTCTCTATTGACCAGTAATGCATATAATGCAAATTCACGTTACCGTGGTTGGTGAAAGTCGATTCATCAATAAAAAGCACCCGTTGAAAAAACGTTGGATCATCTTGTAGGCGCTGCAGTGCAAACCGGCAAAATTCTTGCCGCCGTTCGAAATCCACACCGGAGAGTGCTTGATGTAATGAGAGGTGAAACGGGTGCCGGTGCAATGTGCGTAGAACATGTCTCTGACTTATACCACACTCCGTGGCTATAGGTCGCGACGAAACAGTAGGGTCGTTATGAGCCAACGCTAGAACGCCCTCTTCATGTACCTCGCCAGTTGCAGTTTTCTGCCTTTTCCTCTGTGTGCCGTTCCATGAACCCGATTCAATTAGTTTCTTCGTATACGTGCAACTCTCCATATCGCGTTATTGCTCTAACAGCATTTCTTTTGCTTTCACCATACACTAGAAGCATATCAAACTTCTCTTCGTTGGTGTACATGTCTGATCCAAGACGGAACTACAGCAGTACATTTATACCCTTCTCTCCAGATACCTCGTGCGTCACCTTGCGAAGTTATCGAAAAGCAGGAAAACAGCGCCTTCCTGTTACGTTCCTCAGTGGTCAACAGGAAAGGTCGCATTGGACAACGCCGCTTCGAAGGACGAATACGATACGCGGACATATCTGCGTCACAAAAACTATTCTCCTAAATATTCTGATATACACATATTTGAAACCGCCTTTTTAAGCCCAATATGTTACGATGAAATTTAACGTAGGGCTACATTTAAAGAAACCAAAGATGGCCTCATATCTCTGTAATAAAAATAGCACAAACATGAAATGTGATGTGTTCAAGTAGCCTCTATCCCTGGAAGTCGCTGTCCAAACGGCATCTTTGTATCTATTACGGTTGGGGAGATACAAGGGGTGTTATGACTTACGTGCCTCACCCTGCAAATATAGGGGCCCTAAATCTGTTGTATGTTACGTTAGCTACTGGAACTCATAATTTTCATAGCACAAATATCTTAAACACAGTTAACTGAGGTTCACACAAACTTTCACTGTAGAATACGTGACAGGCTGACTCCTACACAGGGGAGCCAAAAACTGTTCTGTCTCACAACAATCTTTCTTGCTAACACTTTCCACATAAAACATTAGCAACAAAAATACATAAATATAAATACACGATGTGAAAATAATTTAAGTGTATTACAATTCCATCCAAAGATAGAATATAACTCTCAGGCAAGTAGCTCTCTTGTCCTACGGTAGCTGATGATTGGTAATTTAATAAATTATGTTTAGTTTTGCTCACTTCAGGTAAGAGGGAGAGAGAGAGAGAGAGAGAGAGAGAGAGAGAGAGAGAGAGAGAGATAGAGAGAGGAGAGAGGAGAGAAACATAGGAAGTTTTGAGAAGCAGACCGGTCAAAGGGATTGGTGGTACTTACGAAGTTATTTGCTTTTGATTATCAGGTTGAAGTTAAATGCTGAGTGTGTATTATTTCATTTTTTTTTAAATGGGTGTATCGCTTGCTTTATAAGTGTGCTGCCTTATTGTAAAACTGCTGTGTTTAGAGCGTAGTTGCCCGGTGTGATTTGTAAAAACCTAGTTGATAGCTAATGGCATTTGAAGTTTTTATGTTTTGAAGTTGTAAATTTTATTAACTGATGTTCTACATAAAACTGAAAAAAGAATGTATGGTGTAGACAATACTTTCGAGAATTAATCTTTTTCCTAACATGTAAGTAATACAACAGAATGAAATACAACTGTACAGCGAATTTGGATTCTTGTTTAGGCTCCTGGTATGAAAAGAATGTTTTTAAAGTTTCTCTTGACATTCAGTAAACACTCAGTAAATTCCGCTTCTCTAAATCCGTGTCTTGTCACTGTTCAAGAGTTTCATAAGGAGTTTATAAAGCCGACTTACACAATGTCAGCACGGTATTTGTTTATACTTCAGAAAGGTGAAAATACCACTTATAAGCCATTATGCTTCTCTTTTTAATGAAATGTAATACCGATACGTCGAACTTAGTGAAAGAAATGAGAGAATTACGTATTTTCTCTCTCTCTCTCTCTCTCTCTCTCTCTCTCTCTGTGTGTGTGTGTGTGTGTGTGTGTGTGTGTGTGTTGTGTCGAAGAATAAAATGTGTTTTAGGTTACTGGGTCGCTACAGAAAATGCGCAGATATACCCTCTCGCCGTCTGCCGTCCCAGATATAGGGCTCTCTTTCTCTTTTTCACTTTCACATGGCGGCTACACCCACCCACGCAAGTAAAGAACGGCAGCGACGATCGCGTTTTTCTTGTTCCGCACACAGCTGCGCGGCCAGAAACAAAGGGAGCATCGGACGCGTGCTCGGCGGATGCATACAGCAGCGGCAGCGGCGCCTGGCTGCTCCTCCCGTCCGCTTCCTCTCAGCCGCAGAACCCGCGGCCGGGCTCAGCAGGCCTGGGTGGCTCTGATTGCGCCGTCTAATGCCGCACACCGCGCACTGCTGCAGCCCACGCTCTCAATCCCGCTGTTGAGCTGATTCTGTTTCTCACTCTAGTTCATTTTTAGAACGCGGTCAGGGATTAGTCTGGGTTAAATTAGCACGCTACTGTCTATTCCATTTGATGTCTCCTTTTGAAGACCTACGAATGTACTGGATTCTCTTAAACCACGGCTTCTTGTAACCTGTCATATAAGCTGATATGATCCTTGAAAATTCCTTCATGTTACAAGGTCTTCGGCAGTATTACCAGGGTTTATCTTCACCAATACTGATAGGTATATGATATTATTAACTAATCAAAAATGCAAATATTAAGACGTTGGTATTTTACCATTATATCATCCATCTTTGGGGAAAGGTGTACGTTGTTATTGTCGGATAAAATATGAAGACATTACTGTTACATACTAGAATTTTTGGGTGAGAGGTCCTCCAGTTATGCAAAACACCGTTTTTCTCAATACCCAAATATGTTTCGGCAACACTGTGCTATCATCAGTGGGCTTTCGTTTTTATTTTATTCTGCAATGTGGACATTTTTGTTAAATGATTGTACAATTACGTGCATTTTTAGTTGAAACAACAGATCTATTTCTTGTAAATACCTTTACGTTTGGTGTGCATGAATTTTCTGGATCACTTTTGTGTTAATTACTACAGGTAGCTTGTCATCTGCAACCAAACGATGTTGATGAGAAATTTTTTTGCTGGGAATTAACCTATCTCCTAGAATGTAATTTAGTGGTTCGCGATGTTTTCGCGCCTATTTTCGTATTTATTTCCGGTTTCGTGTGACAAGCACTCCCATTCTCCACATAATGCTGAGATCTTGTGATGCATACGTAACTATAACAAGTATTTTCCACAAATAACGTAGTAAAACACTTTTTCGCTACACCAGAACACAGTGTGATTGGGGTTTGTTATGTGTCACAGTGTTTTAATACTTTATTTGTGGAAAATACTTGTTATAGTTACGTATGCATCACAACATCTCAGCATGATGTGGAGAATGGGAGCGCTTGCTACACGAAACCGCAAGTAAATACGAAAATAGGCGCGAAAACATCGCGAACCACTAAATTACGTTCTAGAAGATAGGTTACTTCCCAGCAAAAAAATTCCTCATCAACATCGTTTGGTTGCAGATGACAAGCTACCTGTAGTAATTAACACAAAAGTGATCCAGAAAATTCATGCACACCAAACGTAAAGGTATTTACAAAAAATAGATCTGTTGTTTCAACTAAAAATGCACGTAAAACAAAAATGTTCACATTGCAGAATAAAATAAAAACGAAAGCCCACTGATGATAGGACAGTGGTGCCGAAACATGTTTGCGTACTGAGAAAAACGGTGTTTTGCATGACTGGCGGACGTCACATCCAAAAATTTTCAGCTGCAAACACGGTCAATACAAGGAGCTACAAATTCAAAAACATGGATGTTACATGCTACCTTAAATATCACTCAGACTCGGAATGGTGACATTTTCATAGCTATTAGGGAAGCAAATACACTGTCCGATTACATTATTGTGACTACCTGTCACAAGCCTGAATTACCACCGTTTGGTGTGCGAACGCGCAAGAACAGAGTCAGTGATGTTCTTGAAGGTACCGATAGGTATGTGGAGCCATGCCGTCGTCAGCACCGAGGCCAGTTGCGCTAGGATTCTCGTTTGGGAATCCACGGCGCGAACAGCCTAATTGAGGTGGTCCTACGGATTCTCGATTCACTTTAAATGTGGAGAGTTTAGTGGCCAGAGGAGTACAGCAAACTCATTCTAATGCTCTTCGAACTACGTACGTATACTGCGAGCTGTGTAGCACCTTGTATTGTCCTGCTGGTAGAAGTGTAAGTAGGCTGTTTATGTTTTCTTATTGGCAACGTTACGTAGCGCTCTGTGTGAAAATCACTGGCTGTGCTGTGTACAGTCTGTGGCTAGTTAGCATTGTTGTCTGCCATTGTAGTGTTGGGCAGCGGCAGCTGGATGTGAACAGCGCGTAGCGTTGCGCAGTTGGAGGTGAGCCGCCAGCAGTGGTCGATGTGGGCAGAGAGATGGCGGAGTTTTGAAATTTGTAATACTGGATATTATGAACTGCTATGTATATTATGATTTTTCAACACTATTAAGGTAAATACATTGTTTGTTCTCTATCAAAATCTTTCATTTGCTAACTATGCCTATCAGTAGTTACTGCCTTCCGTAGTTTGAATCTTTTATTTAGCTGGCAGTAGTGGCGCTCGCTGTATTGCAGTAGGTCAAGTAACCAAGATTTTTGTGAGGTAAGCGATTTGTGAAACGCATAGGTTATGTTAGTCAGGGCCATTCTTTTGTAGGGATTTCTGAAAGTCAGATCGCGTTGCGCTAAAAATATTGTGTGTCAGTTTAAGCACAGTCACGTATAATTTTTCAAAGGGGACGTTTCAGAAGCCATCGTCCCGAGGAAAAAATTGAACTGCATGTTTGGGAGAACATGGTCCCCAAGGATACACGCATTCTTGTGTTGATACATTGCACCTTACAGAATGATGGGATCATCCAAGAAATATCACGAAAGTATTACCTAGATCATAACGCTTCTTCCTCTGGCCTAGACCCTTACGACGATTGTTGCAGGACCACGTACGCCAACGGTCATCTGTTCGATAACGTCATTCACCTGAAAAGGCTGCCTGTCGCTTGTCAGTGAACGTCCACTTATGGTACTGACGTGCACATTCTAGTCATCGTCGCTGATGAACACATAGTCATCATAGGAGCATGGAGAATAAATTTCTTTATTTCGCGTCTATGATGATACATTTGTTAGGTACTCAGACTACGTTTTCCTTCAGCAATGACCATCTTCAGATTTGCAGCAAAACACAGGAAACACACATATACAAGTAGTGGATTGCCCAATAAAATAGGCCATAATGGAAAGTATTACTGACATACATGTCAAAATTATGAGCTCTAAAATGACAAGTCATACCTGTTTTAAAAGCATGTCCTAATCTAATGGAGCCATAGTGGAGTCGTCAAATGATAAATACCAATTCTGCGCCAGCATCGTCACACATGTTGTTAACAGCGCTACTGTTTAAAAGAAACTGCTGTACAGTAGCCACAAAATGTTTGTATCGCATTCTTGCCAGATATAGTTACTGTGGGAGTACACATATTCTACTGTGACTCAATTGTACGATATGAAATAAAAAAAAAGAATGCAATTGGTAAAGTCTGTAATGGGCTTACCACATATACATGTCATTTCAGTAATAAAATGATATAAATTAAAACACGATCAAAGTTAGATTGTTAAAAAAGAAATAGGAGATAAATCGCAATAATTCTGAGACACTCTCGTGGTGAATTTTAGATGAAAATGTAATAACATAAATTGGAGGAAGCTTCCAGGATACACAGAATAATATAAAAGTGATAAAATAAATAGGTAAAGAAGCCAAATGAATGACAACAGTGTGAAATAAATAATCAGCGCCCTCTGTTGGCCTTTTTTCTCGCTGTATTTTAAAATACTTCGTAAGTAATAGAACCTAGTACGTTGTCCTCGATGGTGAGTGTTCATGGGAGGTGAGGGTATCATCGGGAGCGCCCCAGGGAAGTGTCGTAGGTACGCTGTTGGTTTCTATCTACATAAATGATCTTTTGGATGGGGTGGATAGCAATGTGCGGCTGTTTGCTGATGATGCTGTGGTGTACGGGAAGGTGTCGTCGTTGAGTGACTGTAGGAGGATACAAGACGATTTGGACAGGATTTGTGATTGGTGTAAAGAATGGCAGCTAACTCTAAATATAGATAAATGTAAATTAATGCAGAAGAATAGGAAAAAGAATCCTGTAATGTTTGAATACTCCATTAGTAGTTTAGCGCTTGACACAGTCACGTCGATTAAATATTTGGGCGTAACGCTGCAGAGCGATATGAAGTGGGACAAGCATGTAATGGTAGTTGTTGGGAAAGCGGATAGTCGTCTTCAGTTCATTGGTAGAATTTTGGGAACATGTGTTTCATCTGTAAAGGAGACCGCTTATAAAACACTAATACGACTTATTCTTGAGTACTGCTCGAGCGTTTTGGATCCCTATCAGGTCGGATTGAGGGAGGACATAGAAGCAGTTCAGAGGCCGGCTGCTAGATTTGTTACTGGTAGGTTTGATCATCACGCGAGTGTTACGGAAATGCTTCAGGAGCTCGGGTGGGAGTCTCTAGAGGAAAGGAGGCGTTCTTTTCGTGAATCGCTACTGAGGAAATTTAGAGAACCGGCATTTGAGGCTGAATGCAGTACAATTTTACTGCCGCCAACTTACATTTCGCGGAAAGACCACAAAGATAAGAGAAGAGAGATTAGGGCTCGTACAGAGGCATATAGGTATTCATTTTTCCCTCGTTCTGTCTGGGGGTGGAACAGGGAGAGAAGATGCTAATTGCGGTACGATGTACCCTCCACCACGCACCGTAAGGTGGATTGCGGAGTATGTATGTAGATGTATATGTAGATGTAACTGGTAGTGGTACAGGGCACCCTCTGCCACGCGCTGTACTGTGGCTTGCGAAGTATCTTTGTAGATGTACAACGAAGCCCTGAAGAAACTGGTATAGGCATGAATATTCAAATACAGAGATATGTAAACAGGCAGAATACGGCGCTGCGGTCGGCAACTTCTATATAAGATAACCAGTGTCTGGCGCATTTATTATATTGGTTACTGCTGCTACAGTGGCAGGATATCAAGATTTAAATGAGTTTGAACGTAGTGTTATAGTCGGCACATCAGCGATGGAGCACAGCATCTCCGAGGTAGCGATGAAGTAGTGATTTTCCCGTACGACCATTTCACGAGTGTGCTGTGAAAATCAGGAATCCGGTAAAACATCAAATTTCGGACAGCTGCGGCAGGAACAAGATCCTGCAACAAAGAGACTAACGACGACTGAAGAGAATAACTGAACGTGACAGAAGTGCAACCCTTCCCCAAATTGCTGCTGATTTCAATTATGGCAACTTCAACAAGTGTCAGCGTGTGAACCAGTCATAAAAACATCATCGATATGGGGCTTCAGAGACAAAGGCCTACTCGTTTACCTTTGAAGACCGCACAACACAAAGCTTTATTCCCATCCTGGGCCCATCAACACCGACATTGGACAATTGCCTGGAAACATGTCTCGTTTCAAGTTGTGTCGAGCGGGTGGACGTGTACTGGTATGGTGACAACCTCATGAATCCATGGCTCCTGCATGTTGGCAGGGGACTGTCCAAGCTGGTGGAGGCTCTGTAATGGTGTAAGGCGTGTGTAGTTGGAGTGATATGGGATCCCTGATAGTCAACGTACGACTCTGACAGGTGACACATACGTAAACATCCATTCATGTCCATTGTGCATTCCGACAGACTTGGGCAATTCCAGCAGGAGAATGCGACACTCCCCACACGTCCAGAATTGCTGCAGAGTGGCTCCAGGAACACTGTTCTGTGTTAAAACACTTGCGCTGGCCCTCACACTCCCCAGACATGAGAATTACTGAGCATATCTGGGATTCCTTGAACGTGCTGTATAAGAGAGATCTCCACCCCCTCGTACTCTTACGGATTTATGGAAAACCGTACAGGATTCATGGTGTCAATTCCCTCCAGCAGTACTTCAGATATTAGTCGAGCCATGCCACGTCGCGTTCTGGCACTTCTCGTGCTCGCGGGGGCCTACACGATATTAGGCAGGTGTACCAGTTTCCGTGGCTGTTCAGTGTACAAGAGATGTATAATATGACTTGGTATGTATCACGCGTTTTTTGTTCTTTTTTTAAATTTTATTTGACGCCACCTCAGCTAGCCACCGATACACACACACACACACACACACACACACACACACACACACACACACACACACGTACACCTACGATTCGCATACAATATTTACACTGACTGTAAATATATAAGGCAATTTCATTATTGAACATATCACATTCATGCCACCAGACAACTTTCCTGTCATACACTGTTTACATCGCATATGATATATGTCAGTGATAATATTCAGTTGCTTAACGTTGTTCTGTGATATTTATTCCTAAATCTATGCAGTGGCCTGCAAACAAAATACGCTACTCCACCCAAATTGTCTTGCCATAGATACCTGACGCTACCAGTATGAAGCCGTGCCGGAACGCTAATTCTCTATATACATAAACGATCTGACGGATTGGGTGAGCCGCAAGCTGCAGTTGTTTGCAGATGTCGCTGTAGTATACGAACAAATGTCGTCACTGAGTGTCCATAAAAAGATACAGGCAGGCTTAAACAGAATTTCTATTTGGTACTATGACTACAGCTTGCTCTGAGTGTAACAAAATGTTAGTAAACGCAGGTGAGTAGGAAGAACAATTAAGTTGTGATCAAGCATAGTATCAGCGCTGTGGTGTAGGGGTAGCGTCTGTACTCGGTTTCGTGTTCGAATCCCGCCAGTGCTTAAATTTGGATTAATAACAGCCTCGGTGGCCGAAGACGTCCGACATAGGAAGTCACCCTCATTCTGCCAACGGCCTTGTCAAAGAGGGCAGATGAGCAAAAAGAGGTTCAGGGCTCCCTCTTGTCCTAGGGGTGGAAAACTGCACCTAAAGGCTGAAGAATCAGCAATGATCAACGGTATGAGGACGCAGAACGCAATGTAAACCACTGCACTAAAGACACGTAACGTGTACCCACAGGACATGTTGCCTGTAATTGGAAAAGTGTCATGATGATCTCTCCATAGGCAAAATATTCCGAATTAGTCCCTCATTCGGATCTCGAAGGTGGGAGGGGGGAGGCGACTGGCAAGGGGGAGGGGGGAGGTGACCATTACAAAAAGATTGAATAATCAACGAAAGGATAACGTTCTACGAGTAGGGGCGTGGAATGTCAGAAGCTTGAACGTAGCATGGCAACTAGAAAATCTGAAAAGGGAAATGCAAAGGCTCAAACTAGATATAGTAGGGGCGAGTGAAGTGAAATGGAAAGAAGCAAGGATTTCTGGTCAGATGAGTATAGAGCAATATCAACAGCAGCAGACAATGCTATAACGGGAGTAGGATTCATTATGAGTAGGATGGTTGGGCAGAGAGTTTGTTGCTGATGATGATGAAGATGTTGGTTTCTGAGGCGCTCAACATCGTGTCATCAGCAGCCGTACAAGTTCCAGTCTTTCCATTTCCAGTCTCGTCACAACCCGAACGATGTTGAGATGATGATGAGATAATGAGGATAACACACAGTCCCTGGGCAGGGAAAATCACCGGCCCGGCCTGGAATCGAACCCGGGACCCCGTGACTCAGCGGTAGCAACGCTATCCACTAGACCACGAGCTGCGAACGAGTTTGTTACTGTGAACAGTTCAGTGATAGAGTTGTTCTTGTCAGAATCCGCAGCAAACCAACACCGACAACAATAGTTCAGGTATACATATCGACGTCGCAACCTGAAGATCAAGAGATAGAGAAAGTATATACAGGTAGTGAAAAGGTAATACAGTACGTAAAGGGAGATGAAAATCTAATAGTCATGGGGAAACTGGAATGCAGTTGTATGGTAAGGAGTAGAAGAAAAGGTTACAGGAGAATGTGGGTTTGGAACAAAGAATGAGAGAGGGGAAAGACTGAGTTCCTTAATAAATTTTGGAGTAAGAATTGAAATCCATGGAAAAGAAATAAAAACTTTGAGGTTTGCAAACGAGAATGTAATTTTGTCACAGACAGCAAAGGAACTGGAAGAGCAGCTGAACGGAATGGACAGTGTTCTGAAAGAAAGATATAAGGTGAACATTAACAAACGCAAAACAAAAGTAATGGAATATAGTCGAATTAAATTTAGTGATGTTGAGGGAATTAGAGTAGGAAATGAGACACTTAAAGGAGTAAAAGAGTTTTGATATTTGGGAAGCAAAATAATTGGTTCAAATGGTTCCAATGGCTCTGAGCACTATGGGACTTAACATCTCTGGTCATCAGTCCCCTAGAACTTAGAACTACTTAAACCTAACTAACCTAAGGACATCACACACAGCCATGCCCGAGGCAGGATTCGAACCTGCGACCGTAGCGGTCACGCGGTTCCAGACTGAAGCGCCTAGAACCACACGGCCACACCGGCCGGCAAAATAATTGGTGATTGTCGTAGTAGGGAGGATATAAAAAATAGAATGGCTACGGCAACGAAAGCTATTCTGAAGAAGAGAAATTTGTTAACAGCCAGTATAGATTTAAGTCTTTTCTGAAAGAATTTGTATGGAGTGTAGCCACGTACGGAAGTGGAATATGGCCGCTAACTAGTTTAGACAAGAAGAGACTAGAAGTTTTCGAGATGTGATGCTACAGAAGAATGCTTAGATTGGTAGATCATGTAACTAATGAGGAGGTATTGAACGTAATTGGGGAGAAGGGGAATTTCTGGCATAACTTGACTAGAAGAAGGGACTGGTTAGTAGGACACGTTCTGAAGCATCAAGGGATCATCAATTTACTATTAGATTGAAGTGTGGAGGGTAAAAATCATAGATGGTGACCAGGAGATGAATACAATAAGAAGATTCAGAAGGAGGTAGATTGCAGTAGTTATTCGGAGATGACCGAGAGGATCGAGTAGCATGGAGAGCTGCATCAAACCAGTCTGTGGACTAAAGACCACAACAGCAACAATAAATTCAGCTAGTAATATAGAACACTCTGTTCAAGTATCACAAGAGGCGGAGGTATACTTGTAAAAGGCCGGGTTATACCGGGAGATTTGAGTTATATTACATCATGGTCAGAGCCGGCCGCGGTGGTCTCGCGGTTCTAGGCGCGCAGTCCGGAACCGCGCGACTGCTACGGTCTCAGGTTCGAATCCTGCCTCAGGCATGGATGTGTGTGATGTCCTTAGGTTAGTTAGGTTTAAGTAGTCCTAAGTTCTAGGGGACTGATGACCTTAGAAGTTAAGTCCCATAGTGCTCAGAGCCATTTGAACCATCATGGTCAGACAGAGATTCCGAAATCAGATACTCGATTGTAAGGCGTACCCAGGATCAGATATAGACGCAGATAAGAATATAGAAGTGATGAACAATAGGCTGAAGTTTAAGACAGTAGTCAGGAAGATTCAAGAAGTGGGATACAGAAGTACCAAGGGACGATGAGATGTGCTTGGAGTTGTCTAAGGCTGTAGATACAGCAATAGGGAATAGCTTAGTAGGCAGTACAGTTAAAGAGGAATAGATATCTCTAAAATGGCTCAACACAGAAGTAGGACAGAAAGCGTAGGCACATAGAAGATAACTGCGTAGAAACCAGGGATAACAGAAGAAAAACTTCAGTTGTTTTATGAAAGGTGGAAGTACGAAAATGTTCCACGAAACTCTGGAATACAGAAATAAAGGTCGCTAAGGTATGAAACAAACGGGATGTACAGCAAGCTAGAATGAAATGGAGGGCTTAAAATTGTGAAGCAATCGAAAAAGAAATGATTGTCAGAAGGACAGACTCAGCTTACAAGAAAGTCAAAACAATCTTCAGTGACATTAAAAGCAAGAGTGGTGAGATTAAGAGTGCAATGGGAATCCACTTGTAAGACGTCGTGGTCTCCTGACCTTCATTACTTACATATTCCGCCCTCACAATCATATCCGCACATCAAGACGCTTCATTCGACCCAAACTCGATAACATAAAGTCATTGTTGCATGAATTCATTTAAACGATATGCAAATAACTAATAAATCGCAAGTGCTCACCGTGGTTGAAATCCTCGAGGCTGGCGTACACACATACACTCCAGACACGACGGTCACAGGAGCTTTTAGTTCAAAAGAGGCAATCACACGCCAGGAGGCCAGTCCTAAACCATCTACGTCGGCCGGTGACCGCCCGTAGAGCAGATAGCGATTGCCCGAGTGAAAGGACGACCCCGTGTTTGGCTGAAAAGCAAATTCCGCTACACTGTGTGGGAGCGCCCACCCTACGCATTCTTTACACATAGCACACAGTTTCAGAGAGTTTCACAGGGAGACAGCAAACGCGAAACGCCGATACTACAGATTTCCGAATTGGTCACCTTAAACGAAACGTCATTCTTCCGTTTTAGAAGAGCAATGCTGATTGCCAGACGATATTTCTTACGCCTTGAGCTTAAGGAGTAATGGAAGACACTGAAAGATATACCCCTTCACATTTGGCGTGGAGAGGGGCCATTCCGTTGTCGCTCTTGGAGCGAGAACACGTAACGAGAGCGAGTGCGGTCGTACATGTACTCAAAGAGCGAGGAACAAGTCTCTCCTTAGTACTTCACTGGGAGAGCACCTCTGTCGAGAGCAAATCGAAGTGTAACTCTATACTGAGTCCTTGCGATTAAGCATTATTCACTGTGTTGGCCCCCACACGTATTGTGTGGTGTGAACGGACAGAGTTATAGTTAAATGCCTGCCAGCCAAATTTTGACTGGCACTGCAGTGGACTGGTTATGTGACCGGTGTACCATGCCAATAGTTAGACTAGGGGCGAATAGGAGTCCTTGACTTCATCAAGGTGTAGGGAGAGTTTGATTGTGAAGGTCAATCCAGACAGAACGAGAGTTATCTTATTTGTCAGCAGCAAGCAGCACAGACAGCAGTCATTGCAGCTTACGGTATTGTGCGCTACAGCTCTTGCGAGCCCCATATTTATTCCACAACAGTATACTACACTGCATTTCACACATGACAGCCTCGACCGTACCTAGCAACAACAAAATTGTTCAAATGGCTCTGAGCACTATGGGACTTAACATCTAAGGTTATTAGTCCCCTAGAACATAGAACTACTTAAACCTAACTAACCTTAGGACATCACACACATCCATGCCTGGGGCAGGATTCGAACCTGCTACCGTAGCGGTCGCGCAGTGCCAGACTGAAGCGCCTAGAACCACTTGGCCACTCTGGCCGGCACCTAGCAACATTCCAACGGATAATTATTCAAGTTGAGTTGGCGCGGCTCTTAGCCATTCTGCCAAGTCAATAACAATCTGAAACTTTGTGTAGAAATTTCATTAGCGTATCCTATCCTTAGGAGGTAACTTCACATCCTGAAAAGAACCCGGAAATAACGTGTTCAGTTCATAATTAAAAGTGCCATTGTGATTTCTCAGAATTTTTGAAAAATAACTAATAATTTTCTTTAGTTTCATGTTTTTCTTACGGTAACTAGCACTGCTCCAGTACCCAAGTATCCCACTAGTTACATAAGAAATTTTGTGATTTTGTGTGTCATTTCCTTACAGCGGACGACTCCAGAAGATATTTATTGCTGAAAGTTTTTCACGCGTTTCTCTTTAGAACGTTAGGAGCGTCTGTCTGATTTCTGCAGTAGTGTGGGGGTGGAAATTGCATCTTGCGGGAGTCAAAGGGTAAAGGGCACATCTCAGATTAATCTGTTGCTCAGGATGAGAGGAATAGCAACCCCACACGCTCACAGAAAGTGGCGACCCCGCCAGGATAGGTAAAATATTCAAGCTACCAGGATTGGAAAGTGTCAGGATAGTTATATACGACAGGTCGTAGCAGTAGCACTTTGAAGAACTTTCTTTCATGAATTAAGTAGCTATTTTCGAAGATTGGGATTATTGAAGAAAGGAGAGTTATAGGGAAAAGGGCATGTGTTACTGTGTTGGAAAATTTTGCATTCTGTTACGAATTTTGTGTAGCTGTTAGGGCATAGGATTTTCAGGTGGTAGGCACAGACGCAGTGGGACCCAGAGACGCTGTGTGACGCAGCATCATATAAGTTAGAATTTAAAAAATAACATTTTTCTCCCTTTTGCAAGTGCACAGGTGGAGATTGGAGACTGTAGCAGAGCAGACAGAACATTAGCCGAGAAGTCACGACGTTGTTGTTGTTGTTGGTTCAACCAACTGGTAAGTGGTAGTACAGTTAGGTAGATAGGGTTGGGATGTGTTGAAAGAATTTCCATGTTAACGAGAGCTCAAGCCAAAAGGTTACGTGAGAGACAGCAAGTAGACAAGATGGGGGTGAATCAAACAGATAGACAGCAAGTAAACGAGCTTATTGAGAATAGGACAAAAGGTGAACCTGAGAATAGGACAGACGGTGAATCAGAGAATAGGACAGTCGGGGAGCAGCAGAATCAGCAGGCTCAATTAGACAGGGATGAAATTGAAACATATCAGACAGATGGGAATCGAAGGGAGGAGAATATCGAATTTCCAGAATATGAAATTCCAGGTACGGCACATTCTGAGCCAGAAATATACAGCCCACGTTAGAAATGGCAAAGAAAAGAAGCGAAACGAGCACAGGAAACACGTTTTTTTGCCGCATATTCAGGGACAGAATACGCGTGAACACAGCCTATGAACCGGCGGTTAGCTAGCGTTCAAAGAGAAGTAGATAGTGAGGAAGAGGGGGAACATTTAGAATACGTCGAACCTATCGTACACATTCTAAATATGCCCCAACATCAGACACAGAATTTTGCGGAGTTACAAGCGCCACGAAAAGGTTCCGTAACAGACGCTACTGTACCTGCAAACACAAGACATAAACAACAGAGAGGGCAGAATGCGGACTTGTTTGCGCCACGTAATGTTTCAATGACAAGCGCAAGTAGTCCTGAACACAGACAGCACGGGTTATTGCAGTTATTAAACATAGAAACGCCACAGCATAGCCCAGTAAACGACGTAACTGACCGAGAAGAAAACAACAGATCGAGAATACATAGTTCAGCAGAAGGTAGTGTTACAGGACAGGACGCGATCATGGAGATGTTACAAAAAATGAACGCTAGTATGACGAAACAGAATACACAGATAACAAAACAGTATCAGGAATTGAAACAGGATAATCAGGAATTAAAACAGGATAATCAGAACTTGAGACAAGAGGTTAAGACACAGATCCAACAAGTTAAAATCCAGATGGAAGAAGGGATCGCCAGAATTGATAGTCAGACCACTCAGATAAACAATGACGTGAAAGAACCTAGAGAAAGAATTCAGGTACTAACACAAGGTCAGCAGCAATTACGCACTGACGTAGACAAGTTCCAATTGGACATCGTAAACGTTGACAAAAAGGTGGAACGTTTTACGATAAAAGCCACTCGAACAGCAATACAAATTTCGGAAGAACAAGCAATTCAAAGCACGGTCGCAAAGGTTGCACTGAAAAAAATATGATCAGCGGATCAACAAAATAGAACTTAAAAACAAAGATAAATTTGAGAAGCGTCGAACAGAGTTGATACAAACTATCGAAGAAAAGATCGAAACCGATTACACCTGTAGCGAAACAACTGATACGTCATGCATTAATGCAGTACACGGACACGCGCCGTCTAAGAAAGTTCAAGTTGAGCTAAGGCTAGACGTAACACTCGCGCAGAAATCGAAACAGAAAACCCCTATTAAAGTAATACATGACATGCCACAGGACCAGGCACAGTAGCTAGAAAAACGGAACACATACATTCAACCGATACCAATCGAGACAGGCAACTGAACTAGTAAATCCAGTGACGCAACATAATAACAGCACAGGTACTATACCGCGAACGACGAGAGTAGAAACACACGACCAACACTTTTGTTCACCATTGATACGATATGACGCGGATATGAGTCAGGAAATTGAGAATAGGCAGACAGGCAGTAGAATACCAGAGAATAAACACGACGACACAAGCAGTGACAGATTATTTGAGTCCATGAATAAGCCACAAACCGGATTTATGGGTAGATATGATACAGACCACTTCCTTACAGTTAGAAAACTTCAACATTTCAAGGAAGAAGGCGGTAGCTCACATGCACGCACATTCATCGATCAGTTTCACGTAGGCTTACCAAACCACTGGAGCGTAGCTCACAAACTTGACTTCATTTGTGCACACATGTCAGGGACAGTAGCAGAGGTGATGCAAAAGATCGCGGCTACGTGTACGTCTTACCTAGAGTTCAGAACAGCACTTCTCGAAAGATATTGGTCTAAGGAGGCGCAAAACAAAATTAAATACGAGTTACTTCAGATGACACCATATGAAAACTCAGGAGAGAAAACCGTGGTAAAATTCTTTGATACAATGGACAAATTGACAATCGCGGCTACGTGATCATACAGTAACGGAGAACTAATACGTCTGTGTAGAATGAAATTACCGGTAAAGTATCAACAGGCGACAATAGGAAAAAATGAAAATACTGAAGATTTCAAACAGGATTTAGGGAACTTGAAATTATGTTTAAAGAAGACGAGGTGAAAGAAAAAAGAAAGGAAAGGGAACAGCAAAAGGAGAGGACTAGGAACGAATATTCCAATAATAATAATCGTAATCCTAACACCAATAATTTGAGGCAATTCAACAGACAAGGACAGTTGCACAGTGGAGACAATTGGCATAGAAACGATAACCAGAATATTTGGTACCGAAATAGGAACGGTAATGGACGCTCATACAGTGGCGGATATGGGTTTAGGAATCAAAATGCCAACGGTCAAGGGTACTTTGAAAGAGGTCACGATGTGAGAAACAGCAACTGGCGAGACTAGGGCGCGAATAATTACACAGGAAATTATGGTCCACAGAGACAAGAACAACACAGCAAAGAGAAACCAGATGTAGAAGTTAGGCCACCAAATACTGCAAAACGTAAAGATTCAATTGAAAAATGCGGAAGAGGTTAGGCAAACTAACGTCCACCCTATCTTATACTAACCACTAAATAAAAGTTAAATTAATAGATCAACAAAATAAAACATTAATTAAAGGAGAAAGAGACACAATACACACTAACAGTCTCTTGTAGTATGAAGTACACTACAACATGCACACAAACAATAAATGGTTCACAACAATTAAAAGAATGAAGAAGTGGTAGGACATAATTAGAATTAAGAAAAGAAATCATATATATACAGTAATTTTTTCCTCTTTCAGAAAATTTTTGCATTATATAAAATCAGAGTTTTTTTGTAAATAACAAATATATTTAAAACAAAAATTGTAAATATTTCTATGCGTCAGAGGGACATCGAAACCAACACCAATCCCCAGCTCCCTTAACACCAGATGCTTCGAGATAGCGACTGAGAGGGTACAGACATGTTGAGAAAGCAATTAGGGCAATAACAACAACATGAATACCAACGCCACACTGGAAATGCAGGTTGCAACCAGGTTGGACTTCAGGAGGACAATGCACAGCACAGACATTTCATATGTCACGACACTGCTACACAACGGAAGATCGTGGGGAGAATCATAATACAACGAGACGACAATGAAGGTACAAAAATTACTAAGATCTTCAAACTCATCAAGTAACATTTGGATCCTACAATTCCTATATCACTCGTACACTAAAATTCACATATTCCTAGCCCAAGAAGAACAGAAGAATGCAGGAAAGATGAGAAGAACAGACGATGCAAGATGAAGAAGGGCAGAAGACAGCAAGATATCTTTCTGTCATCCTACAAAGCAAATAGCTACAAACGTCTTTCCATAAACTTTGAGGCATGGCAACTACTAAAACCATCTCTCCAAAAATAAACCTTGAATCGTCAAACAAATACAAGCGAACGGCAAACGGAATATTAAGTAGTACCACCCAACATTATCTAGAAATAGATTCAACAAAATGAACAGTATTCACCCTGCCACATCATCAAATTGCCATACCGAACCAGGTGTGAAGTACCAAGACGTCACAGCACAATATTGGGTGACGCTCGTCGGTAGTCAACTACAATCATTAAACTGCCATACCGTCCCAGGTGTGACAGCAAAGGAGCACCAAGACATCACTGCTTTTGCAGCAAACCACAGTCATCGTCATCAGTTAAAAGTACCACTCCATGAGGACAATGTCAATAAGTAATACCTGGCATTGCAAGCCATAGTGCTTCTCACATGATTTGTGACACCCATACAAATGAGTCGACGCCTTCCAATATTTCAGTGGGGATCGCCGAGCACAGAAACTGATGCAGCACAAAACAAAACAAAAAAACTAATAAAATACAAATGTAGAGTTAAGTTAATGGTATATTTGTAAAAGTATTTTTCTTCCTTTTTTGTAAAAGTAATTATTTTATCATATATGTAAAGCCCATAATGTGATAGAGACTAAAATATTTTGTAAATAAAATTAATTAGTATAGTTATATTATCTCACAAACTCATAGAAAGTCTATTTATTTCTTTTACATGTAAAATTAGAAAAGGATTGATGCAGGATTTTTCTTCTTTAAGTAACATACAAAAACACCTTTTTGGGGTAATAATATTAATACTGAGGATAGAATTAAGAGAAAACACTTCTTCATTCTTACACAAAAAAAAAACAAAAAACAGTGACACATAAATAAAAAAGATAGTGCCTAAATAAATAAAACAAAGTAACACAACAGAGCTTTTGCGAACATTTATGCAAATCCTAACTGATGAAAAGAAATAACCACACCAAGACATAATACGCTGTACACTTACGAGATCAGAAAAATTAATATTGTAAAAACTATTTTTGGAAATGAAAAAGAAAAACGAAGCCACGTACTGGCAATGACAAAGAATAACAACCTTTGTAAAGTCTATATTTGCCTAACAATAAAACATAAACTATAGAATTAAAAAATATAACACAATAACTAGAAAGAAATCATTAGAAAAATTGTTAAGAATGGCTGAGAAAAGTTTATTGGAAAATCTAAAAGAACAATTTTGCGCGACTTTTTCAATGTTTTCCTTGGCATTGACAAACCCCAGACAAAAATTTTGTCAGAAGGAGGGTGGTATGTAAGACGTCGTGGTCTCCTGACCTTCAAAGTCATATTCCACACATCAAGACGCTTCATTCGAACCCAAACTCAATAAAATAAAGTCAATGTTGCATGAATTCATGTACACGATATGCAAATAACTAATAAATCGCAAATGCTCACAGTGGTTGAAATTCTCGAGGCTGGCGTACACGCATACATTCCAGACACGACGGTCACAGGAGCTTTTAGTTCAAAAGAGGCAACCACATGCCAGGAGGCCAGTCCCAAACCATCTACGTCGGCCGGTGACCGCCCGTAGAGCAGACAGCGTTTGCCCGAGTGAAAGGACGACCTGTGTTCGGCTTAAAAGCAAATTCCGCTACACTGTGTGGGAGCGCCCAGCCTACGCATTCTTTACACATAGCACGCAGTTTTAGAGATTTTCACAGGGAGACAGCAAACACCAAACGCCGATACTACAGATTTCGGGATTGGTCGCCTTAAACGAAACGTCATTCTCCCGTTTTAGAAGAGCAATGCTGATTGCCAGACGATATTTCTGACGCCTTGAGCTGAAGGAGTAATGGAAGAGACCGAAAGATATACCCCTTCACATCTGGCGTGGAGGGGGGCCGTTCCGTTGTCGCTCTTGGAGCGAGAACACGCAACGAGAGCGTGCGCGCTCGTACGTGTACTCATAGAGTGAGGAACAAGTCTCTCCTCAGTACTTCTCTGGGAGAGCACCTCTGTCGAGAGCGAATCGAAGTGTGACTCTATACTGAGTCCTTGCAATGAAGCGTTGTTTACTGTGTTGGCTGCCACACGTATTGTGTGGTGTGAACGGACAGAGTTATAGTTAAACGCGTGCGAGCGAATTTTTGACTGGCATCGAGGTGGACTGGTAATGTGACTGGTGTACCACATCAATAGTTAGACTAGGGGCGAATAGGAGTCCTTGACTTCATCAAGGCATAGGGTGAGTTTGATTGGCGAAGGAAAATCCTGAGAGAACGAGAGTTATCTTATTTGTCAGCAGCGAGCGGCGGAGACAGCAGTCACCACAGCTTACGGTATTGTGCGCTACTGCTATTGCAAGCCCTGTATTTCCTCGACAACAGTACATCTTACTGCATTTCACATGTGACAGCCTCGACCGTACCTAGCAACATTCTTACGGATAATTATTCAAGTTGAGTAGGTGCGGCTCTCAACCATTCTTCCAAGTTAATAACAATCTTAAACTTTGCATAGAAATTTCATTAGCGAATCCTATCCTTAAGAGGTAACTTCACATTCCGGAAAGAACCCGGAAATAACGTGTTGAGTTCATAACTAAAAGTGCCATTGTGATTTCTCAGAATTTTTGCAAAATAAATAATAATTTTCGTTAGTTTCATGTTTTTCTTACACTAGCTAGCACTACTCCAGTAGCCAAGTATCCCACTAGTTACATAAGAAGTTTTGTGAATTTATGTGTCATTTCCTTACAGTGGACGACTCCAGAAGATATTTATTGCTGAAAGTTTTTCAGGCGTTTCTCTTTAGAACGTTAGGAGCGTCTGTCTGACTTCTGTAGTAGCGTGGGAGTGGAAATTGCATCTGCAGGAGCCACAGGGTAAAGGGTACATCTCAGATTAATCCGTTGTGCAGAATGACTGAATACGCAGATGAGAGAACAGATAGGTGAAACGCCTTTATGAGGGGGAAGATTGGTCTGATGTGATAGAAGAAGAAACAGGAGTCGATTTAGGAGAGATAGGGGATCCAGTATTAGAATCAGAGTTTTGGAGAACTTAAGGTCAAATAAGGCAGAAGGGATAGATAACATCCTATCAGAATTTCTAAAATCATTGTTTTGCAGAATGTGTGAGTCTGGCGATATACCATCTGACTTTCATAAAATCATTATCCATACAATTTCGAAGACTGCAAGAGTTGACAAGTACGAGGATTATTTCACAATCGTTTTAACAGCTTATGCATCCAAGTTTCTGACAAAAGTAATATACAGAAGAATGAAAAAGAAAATTGATGATGTGCTAGATGACAATCAGTATGGGTTTAGGAAAGGTAAAGGCACGAGAGAGGCAATTCTGGCGTTGCGGTTGATAATGGAAGCAAGACTAAAGAAAAATCAAGACACATTCATGGGATTTTCGACCTGAAAAGCGTTCGACAATGTAGAATGTTGCAAGATGTTCGAAATTCTGAGAAAAATAGGTGTGTCCTATAGGGAGAGATGGGTAATATACAATATGCACAAGAGCCAAGAGAGAATAATAAGAATGGAAGACCAAGAACGAAGCTCTCTGATTAAAAAGGGTGTATGACAGGGATGTAGTCTTTCACCTCTACTGTTCAGTTTGTACATCGAAGAAGCAGAGATGGAAATAAAAGAAATGCTCAGGAGCAAAATTAAAATTCAAGGTGAAATAATATCGGTGATAAGATTCGCTGATGACATTGCTATCCTGAGTGAAAGTAAGGAAGAATTACATAATATGCTGAATGAAATGAACAATCTAATGAGTACAGAACATCGACTGAGAGTAAACTGAAGAAAAACGAAAGTAATGAGAGGTAGCAGAAATGAGAACAGCGAGAAGTCATCATTGATGGTCACGAAGTAGATGAAATTAAAGAATTATGTTACTTGGGCAGCAAAATAACGATTGACGGATGGAGCAAGGAGGACATCAAAAGCGGACAAGCAATGGCAAAAAGGGTATTCCAGACCAAGAGAAGTCTGCTAGTATTAAACATACGCCTTAATTTGAGTAAGAACCTTCTGAGAACGTACGTCTGAGTACAGCATTGTATGGTAATGAAACACGGACTGTGGGAAGCGCGTAACAGAAGAGAATCGAAGCACTTGAGATGTGGTGCTACAGACGAATGTTGAAAATTAGGTGGGCTGATAAAGTAAGAAATGGGGAGGTTCTGTGCAGAATCGGAGAGAAAAGGAAAATGTGTAAATCACTAGTAAAGAGAAGGTACAGGACGTGAGGGAATGACTTCCATGGTACGAGATGGAACCGTAGATGGCAGAAACTGCGGAGGTTAGACAGATATTGGAATACATGCAGCAAATTATTGAGGACTTACGTCGGAAGTGCTACTCTGAGATGAAGAGTTGGCACAGAAGAGGAATTCGTGGCGGGCCGCCACAAACCAGTCAGAAGACTGATGACCCCTCACGGAAAGAAAGAAAAAAAATGCTGGTTGACACAGTGCCAATGACATCGTTGAAATACCTAGGCGTAACGTTTCGAAGTGGTATGAGATGGAACGAACACCAAAAATCGGTTACTGCGAAGGCGAGTGTAGAGTTTGCTTTACAGGCAGAAGCCAAGGAAAAGATTGTCACTACCTTACATTTCAGCCTTTCAGTTCGTAGACTCCATGACAGCAGTTTTCAATGCCATGAAATATTCTACATTGTTTGAAACGTTTCCTGTAAGTAAAAAAAAAAAGGAATCTGATTTTGTTTTAGTTTTCATACTCAACAAGTAACGTTCTCATAGCAAAACGCAATAATTAGCCTGGGCCTAACGTAAGTTAAACTAAACTTAAACTGACACCACTATCCTTACCTCATACCTCTTCTAGCTTCTCGCTATCTGTACATGTGAATAGAATAGAACTTTTCGAAATGTGGTGCTACAGAAGAGTGCTCAAGATTAGATGGGTAGATAACGTAACTAATGAGGAGGTACTGAATAGAATTGGGGAGAAGAGTAAGTTCTGGCACAACTTGCCAAGAAGAAGGGATCGGTTGGTAGGATACGTCCTGAGGCGTGAAGGGGTCACAAATTTAGTACTGGAGAGAAACGCGGAGAGTAAAAATCGTAGAGGGAGACCAAAAGATGAATACACTAAGCAGATTCAGAAGAAGGTAAGTTGCAGTAGTTATTCGCATATGAAGAGGTTTGCACAGGATGTAGTAGCATGGAGAGCTGCGTTAAAGCAATCTCTGGACTGAAGGCCACAAAACCAACACAACAATTCGTGCAATGTAAACATGTTTTGCACTCCGTGTCCCATAAATGTTAATAAATTAAAAACATTTTTGCTTGTGTAGTAACAAAATATCGCACTCTACATCGCATTGCAAAATTAATTTTCATGGCTAGCTGAAAATTTTGTTTAGAAATAAAAATGGCCATCACTGCTGAAGGCATTTTATTCTCTCTCTACTTGAAATCAAGTGAAAACGATCGTAGTTTATTCGAGAGGATAGTTCTCAGGAGAAAGAAAACTGGCGTTCTACGGATCGGAGCGTGGAATGTCAGATCCCTTAATCGGGCAGGTAGGTTAGAAAATTTAAAAAGGGAGATGGATAGGTTAAAGTTAGATATAGTGGGAATTAGTGAAGTTCGGTGGCAGGAGGAACAAGACTTTTGGTCAGGTGATTACAGGGTTATAAATACAAAATCAAATAGGGGTAATGCAGGAGTAGGTTTAATAATGAATAAAAAAATAGGAGTGCGGGTAAGCTACTACAAACAGCATAGTGAACGCATTATTGTTGCCAAGATAGACACAAAGCCCATGCCTACTACAGTAGTACAAGTTTATATGCCAACTAGCTCTGCAGATGATGAAGAAATAGATGAAATGTATGACGAGATAAAAGAAATTATTCAGGTAGTGAAGGGAGACGAAAATTTAATAGTGATGGGTGACTGGAATTCGTCAGTAGGAAAAGGGAGAGAAGGAAACATAGTAGGTGAATATGGATTGGGGGGAAGGAATGAAAGAGGAAGCCGCCTTGTAGAATTTTGCACAGAGCATAACTTGATCATAGCTAACACTTGGTTCAAGAATCATGAAAGGAGGCTGTATACATGGAAGAAGCCTGGAGATACTGACAGGTTTCAGATAGATTATATAATGGTAAGACAGAGATTTAGGAACCAGGTTTTAAATTGTAAGACATTTCCTGGGGCAGATGTAGATTCTGACCACAATCTATTGGTTATGAACTGCAGATTGAAACTGAAGAAACTGCAAAAAGGTGGGAATTTAAGGAGATGGGACCTGGATAAACTGAAGGAACCAGAGGTTGTAGAGAGTTTCAGGGAGAGCATTAGGGAACAATTGACAGGAATGGGGGAAAGAAATACAGTAGAAGAAGAATGGGTAACTCTGAGGGATGAAGTAGTGAAGGCAGCAGAGGATCAAGTAGGTAAAAAGACGCGGGCTAATAGAAATCCTTGGGTAACAGAAGAAATATTGAATTTAATTGATGAAAGGAGAAAATATAAAAATGCAGTAAATGAAGCAGGCGAAAAGGAATACAAACGTCTCAAAAATGAAATCGACAGGAAGTGCAAAATGGCTAAGCAGGGATGGCTAGAGGACAAATGTAAGGATGTAGAGGCTTGTCTCACTAGGGGTAAGATAGATACTGCCTACAGGAAAATTAAAGAGACCTTTGGAGAGAAGAGAACCACTTGTATGAATATCAAGAGCTCAGATGGCAACCCAGTTCTAAGCAAAGAAGGGAAAGCAGAAAGGTGGAAGGAGTATATAGAGGGTTTATACAAGGGCGATGTACTTGAGGACAATATTATGGAAATGGAAGAGGATGTAGATGAAGATGAAATGGGAGATAAGATACTGCGTGAAGAGTTTGACAGAGCACTGAAAGACCTGAGTCAAAACAAGGCCCCGGGAGTAGACAACATTCCATTAGAACTACTGATGGCCTCGGGAGAGCCAGTCATGACAAAACTCTACCATCTGGTGAGCACGATGTATGAGACAGGCGAAATACCCTCAGACTTCAAGAAGAATATAATAATTCCAATCCCAAAGAAAGCAGGTGTTGACAGATGTGAAAATTACCGAACAATCAGTTTAATAAGTCACAGCTGCAAAATACTAACGCGAATTCTTTACAGACGAATGGAAAAACTGGTAGAAGCCGACCTCGGGGAAGATCAGTTTGGATTCCGTAGAAATGTTGGAACACGTGAGGCAATACTGACCTTACGACTTATCTTGGAAGAAAGATTAAGAAAAGGCAAACCTACGTTTCTAGCATTTGTAGACTTAGAGAAAGCTTTTGACAATGTTGACTGGAATACTCTCTTTCAAATTCTGAAGGTGGCAGGGGTAAAATACAGGGAGCGAAAGGCTATTTACAATTTGTACAGAAACCAGATGGCAGTTATAAGAGTCGAGGGGCATGAAAGGGAAGCAGTGGTTGGGAAAGGAGTGAGACAGGGTTGTAGCCTCTCCCCGATGTTATTCAATCTGTATATTGAGCAAGCAGTAAAGGAAACAAAAGAAAAATTCGGAGTAGGTATTAAAATTCATGGAGAAGAAGTAAAAACTTTGAGGTTTGCCGATGACATTGTAATTCTATCAGAGACAGCAAAGGACTTGGAAGAGCAGTTGAACGGAATGGACAGTGTCTTGAAAGGAGGGTATAAGATGAACATCAACAAAAGCAAAACGAGGATAATGGAATGTAGTCAAATTAAGTCAGGTGATGCTGAGGGAATTAGATTAGGAAATGAGAGACTTAAAGTAGTAAAGGAGTTTTGCTATTTAGGGAGTAAAATAACCGATGATGGTCGAAGTAGAGAGGATATAAAATGTAGACTGGCAATGGCAAGGAAAGCGTTTCTCAAGAAGAGAAATTTGTTAACATCGAATATAGATTTAGGTGTCAGGAAGTCGTTTCTGAAAGTATTTGTATGGAGTGTAGCCATGTATGGAAGTGAGACATGGACGATAACTAGTTTGGACAAGAAGAGAATAGAAGCTTTCGAAATGTGGTGCTACAGAAGAATGCTGAAGATAAGGTGGGTAGATCACGTAACTAATGAGGAGGTATTGAATAGGATTGGGGAGAAGAGAAGTTTGTGGCACAACTTGACTAGAAGAAGGGATCGGTTGGTAGGACATGTTCTGAGGCATCGAGGGATCACAATTTTAGCATTGGAGGGCAGCGTGGAGGGTAAAAATCGTAGAGGGAGACCAAGAGATCAATACACTAAGCAGATTCAGAAGGATGTAGGTTGCAGTAGGTACTGGGAGATGAAGAAGCTTGCACAGGATAGAGTAGCATGGAGAGCTGCATCAAACCAGTCTCAGGACTGAAGACCACAACAACAACAACAGTTCTTAAGTGAACACATGTAAAGATTTGAATAAGGATCAGAGAGGAGAAAAATGAGTTTCTAAAAACCCAAAATTGTAAGAACACTGAAAATGATTAAAATACTGAAAAGAAATTTTAAAAATTCATGTTACAGATACAAGCGCCCTTCAACGGGCCATGAGTCTTTAAATACATGATGTTGTGGTCTTCAGTCCAGAGACTGTTTTGATGCAGCTCTCCATGCCACTCTATCCTGTGCAAGCTTCTTCATCTCCCAGTACTTACTGCAACCTATATCCTTCTGAATCTGTTTAGTGTATTCATCTCGTAGTCTCACTCTACAATTTTTACCCTCCACGCTGCCCTCCAATACTAAATTGGCGATCCCTTCATACCTCAGAATATGCCCTGCCAACCGATCCTTTCTTCTAGTCAAGATGCGCCACAAATTTCTCTTCTCTGCGATTCTGTTCAATACCTCCTCATTAGTTATGTGATCTACCCATCTAATCTTCAGCATTTTTATGTAGCACAACATTTCGAAAGCTTCTATTCTCTTCTTGTCCAAGCTATTTATCATCAACGTTTCACTTCCATACATGGCTACACTCCATACAAATACTTTCAGAAACGACTACCTGGCAGTTAAATCTATACTCTATGTTAACAAATTTCTCTTATTCAGAAACTCTTACCCTGCCATAGCCAGTCTACATTGTATATCCTCTCTACTTCGACCATCATCAGTTATTTTGCTCCCCAAATAGCAAAACTCATTTACTACTTTACGTGTCTCATTTCCTAATCTAATTCCCGCAGCATCACCCGATTTAATTCGACTGTAGTCCAATATCTTCGTTTTGCTTTTGTTGATGTTCATCTTATATCCTCCTTTCAAGACACTGTCCATTCCGTTCAGCTGCTCTTCCAGGTCCTTTGCTGTCTCTGACAGAATTACAATGCCATCGGCGAACCTCAAAGTTTTTATTTCTTCTCCATGGGTTTTAATTCCTACTCCTAATTGTTCTTTTGTTTACTTTACTGCTTGCTCAATATACAGATTGAATAATATTGGGGATAGGCTACAACCCTGTCTCACTCCATTCCCAACCACTGCTTCCCTTTCATGCCCCTCGACGCTTATAACTGCCATCTGGTTTCTCTACAAATTGTAAATAGCCTTTCGCTCCCTGTGTTTTACTCCTGCCACCTTCACAATTTGAAAGAGAGTATTCCAGTCAACATTGTTAAAAACTTTCTCTAAGTCTACAAATGCGAGAAACGTAGGTTTGCCTTTCCCTAATCTATTTTGTAAGGTAAGTCATAGGGTCAGTATTACCTCACGTGTTCCAACATTTCTACGGAATCCAAACTGATCTTCCCCGAGGTCCGCTTCTACCAGTTTTTCTATTTGTCTGTAAAGAATTCGTGTTGGTATTTTGCATCCGTGGCTGATTAAACTGATAGTTCGGTAATTTTCACATCTGTCAGCACATGCTTTCTTTGGGATTGGAATTTTTATATTCTTGTTGAAGTCTGAGGGTATTTCGCCTGTCTCATACATCTTGTTCACCTGATGGGAGAGTTTTATTAGGCCTGACTCTCCCAAGGCTGTCAGTAGTTCTAATGGATTGTTGTCTACTCCCGTGGCCTTGTTTCGACTTAGGTCTTTCAGTGCTTTCTCAAACTCTTCACGCATTATCATATGTCCTATTTCATCTTCATCTACATTCTCTTCCATTTCTATAATATTGTCCTCAAGAACGTCTCTCTTGTATAGACCCTTGATATACTCCATCCACCTTTCTGCTTTCCCTTCTTTGCCTAGATCTGGGTTTACATCTGAGCTCTTGTTATTCGTGCAAGTGGTTCTCTTTTCTCCAAAGGTCTCTTTCATTTTCCTGTAGGCAGTATCTATCTTACCCCTACTGATATGCGCCTCTACATCCTTACATTTGTCCTCTATCCATCCCTGATTAGCCATTTTGCACTTCCTGTCGATCTCATTTTTGAGACGTTTGTATTTCTTTTTGCCCGCTCCATTTACTGCATTTTTATATTTTCTCCTTTCATCAATTGAATTCAATATATCTTCTGTTACCCAAGGATTTCTATTAGCCCTCGTCATTTTACATACTTGATCCTCTGCTACCTTCACTATTTCATCTCTCACAGCTACCCATTCTTCTTCTACTGTATTTCTTTCTCCCGTTGTTGCCAATTGTTCGCTAATGCTCGCCCCGAAGCTCTCTACAACCTCTGATTCTTTCAGTTTATCCTGGTGCCATCTCCTCAAATTCCTATCTTTATTCCTAACTGTTCAAATGGTTCAAATGGCTCTGAGCACTATGGGGCTTAACATCGGAGGTCATCAGTCTCCTAGAACTTAGAATAACTTAAACCTAGCTAACCTAAGGGCATCACACACATCCATGCCTGAGGCAGGATTCGAACCTGCGACCATAGTGGTTGCGCGGTTCCAGACTGAAGCGCCTAGAACCGCTCGGCCATTCTGGCCGGCTCCTACCTCTTCAATTGTGGGTGGGAAATCTTATGGGACTTAACTGCTATGGTCATCAGTCCCTAAGCTTACACACTACTTAACCTAAATTATCCTAAGGACAAACACACACACACCCATGCCCGAGGGAGGACTCGAACCTCCGCCACGACCAGCCGCACAGTCCATGACTGCAGCGCCCTAGACCGCTAGGCTAATCCCGCGGGGCTGCGTGGTATATAATATGTTTTCTGACCTCATGGAAGACTGCATATATTGACGAACGGCGGTATGGTCCGTTAGTTCTATGATTGGACATTAAAAATCACCATTCCTTACAGCAGTTCAGTGTTTCTTTCGAAGCAAGTGTAACGAACATTATCGTATTAAGAACAGACATACGTGTGATTGATGCAGATAAAAAAGACTGTATTTTAACGATAGTGCTTTATTTTCCTCAGTGCGTGTTAACACTGTATAAAAATATGTAATAAAATAGTAGTATTTCCTACATAATCCCTGTTTTCGTCAAAAATGCTTTTACTGCAGCAGGACGAGGTCTCTGATACACACCACACAATGAAAGGGGATTTGTACATTTAACGCAAACAGCAGTATGTATGCAAGGAAGGAATAGCACTCCCATGACCTCCCAGAAACAGTTTTACATAGGTGAGAATTGTCGAAGGTTTCCATGCTCACATGGCGTTCTGATAGTGATTTCAGGACAACAAGTTTGTCGGCTTTCAGTAGGTTTTATGAGGGTTTAACATTAACAGCATCCTTTGAAATGGTTATACCATCTCTGTTCGCACGAATATTACTCACAAGATCACAGGTCTTTACAAGAAACACAAACGAAGAGCTGGAAAGTCACAAAGCATACGCAGCCCATGGATTATGCTTTTCTTCACTACATTTCTGTGCTCTACGACAACTCAGACACACAGTTTGATCACTGTTACTGGTATAAAAGAATTTAGCCTCGCTTAGTTTGACGGGACACCGCTTAATAGTAGTTAACGACCAATCATCAAGGGATGCCAGCCTCGTCTTACATGTTCTACTTTATACTGAGGGTGAGGCAATATCTCATACATCACTCATTAAATTGCACAATGATGCTGATGCAGATTTCGGAAGTGAATGCAGACGTATATTCATTATGTGGAGGCCGCCTGCTTAGCCGAACGGTAAAGTGCTTACGTCCCATGCGACGGACCCTTCGATTCCCGGCCGGGTTGGAGATTTTCTCCGCTTGTGGACTGGCTGTTGTGTTGTCCTCATCCTCACCACCGGCACGTGAGTCACCCACTGTGGCGTCGACTGAAATAAGACTCGCTCTCGGCGGCCGAACTCCACCGATGGGGCCTCCCGGCCAGCAATACAATACGATCATTTCATTTTTTTCATTCTGTGCGGGTTGCCGGTTTGCAAGTAATGTAAAAAAAATTGCCCAAATATCCTATCATCCTCTGCAACCCCAGGAATCTCCATTTTTTGGAGTCATCAGTCTTCTGACTGGTTTGATCCAATTCGCCACGAATTCCTCGCGGTGCTAACCTCTTCGCCTCGGAGTAGTACTTGCAACCCACCTCCTCAGTTCTTTGCTTAGTTTATTCTAGTCCATGTTTCACTATCATACGATGCTGTGCTCCAAACGTACATTTTCAGAACTTTCTTCCCCGAATGAAGGCCTATGTTTGATATTAATAGACTTCTCTTAGCCATAAATGCCCTATTTGCTAGTGGCAATCTACTTTTCACGTCCTCCTTGCTCAGTCTGTCAGGGATTATTTTGCTGCCTAGGTAACAGAATTCCTTCATCTACATCGTGACCATCAGTCCTGATGTTAAGTTTCTCGCTCTTGTCGTTTCTGCTTCTTCTCATTACTTTAGTCTTTTTTCGGTTTACTCTCAATCCGTATTCTGTACTCATCAGACTGTTCATTATGTTCAGCAGATCCTGTAATTTTTCTTCACTTTTACAGACGATAGCATTGTACATGTTGTATATTAATTCTATTTTCTCAAGAATTTCGATCATCTTGCAGCATTTTACATTGTTTAACGCTTTTTCCAAATCGATGAATCCTAGGAACAGGTCTTCATTTTTCTTTATCCCTCCTACCATTATGAACCGTATTGTCAGATCTGCCTCTTTGGTGCTCTATCTTTTCCTAACGACAAACTGATCGTCATCTAACACACTTTCAATTTGCTTTTCCATTCTTCTGTATATAACTCTTGTCAAGAACTTGGTTGTGTGATAATTCTCGCACTTGTCAATTCTTGCAGTCTTCGGATGATATTTTTCCGAAAGTAAGACAGTATATTACCGGACTCATACATTCTACACACCAGCGTGAATGGTCGTTTTGTGGCCACTTCCCCCAGAGATTTTAGAAATTCCGATTGTGTCCGTACTGCCTTATTTGACATTAAATCTTCCAAAGCTCTTTTAAATTCTGAATCTAATACTCAGTCCCTTATCTCCTCTACATCGACGCCATTTTCTTCTTGTGTTACGTCATCAGACAAGTCCTCCCCTTCATAGAGGTCTTCAATGTATTCGTTCCACTTATCCGTTCTCTCCTCTGTATTTAGCAGTGAATTTCCCACTGCTCTCTTGGTATTACCACCTGTGCTTTTAATGTCACCGAAGGTTGTTTTGATTCTCTTTTATATGTTGAGTCAGTCGTTCCAACATTAATTTCTTCACAGTTATCTTGCAGCCGTTTAGCCTTAGCGTCCCTGCAATTACTGTTTATTTAATTTCTAATCGACTTGTATTAATGTATTCCTAAATTTTCCTGAATATTTTTTTTACTTTATCGACCAGCTGAAGTATTTATTCTGTTACCGAAGGTTTACCGTATGAGATGGCGCAGTGGTCAGCACACTGGACTCCCATTCTGGAGGACGAAGGTTAAACCCTCGTACCGCCTCCTGATTTAGGTTTTCCGTGATTTCCGTAAACCGCTAAAGGCAAATACCGGGATGGATCCTCCCTCAAAATCAACCAACTAACCAACCCAAGGTTTCTTCGCAGTTACCTTCTTTGTACCTATGTCTTTCTTTCTAACGTCTGTGATTGCCCTTTTTAGAGATTTCCTTTTATCTCCAGGTAACTGCCTACTGAGCTATTCCTTATAGCAGAATCTGAAGCCTTAGAGAACTTCAAATATATCTCTCCATTCTTTAGTACTTTCGAATTCCATTTCTATGTGTACTGGCTCTTCCTGCCTAATCTCTTAAACTTCAGTCTACTCTTCATTGCTTCTAAACTGTGACCATAGAATCCAGTATCTGATTTCGGTTTCTCTTCCGGACCGTAATATAATCTAACTGAAATCTTTCCGTATCTCCCAGCCTTTTCCAAGTATACCTCCCTCTGTTGTGATTCTTGAACAGAGTATTCCCTATAAGTAGCTGAAATTTATTGTAGAACTCAATTAGTTTTTCACTTCTATCATTTCTAGTACAAAGCCCATATTCTCCCGTAACACGTTCTTCTACTCATTCCCCCACATTGGCACTCCATTCCCTCATGACCGTTAGACTTTCATCACCTTTACGTACTGTATTACCCTTTCAATAGCCTCATATACTTTCTCCACCTCTTCATCTTCAGTTTGCTATGTCGGCATGCATACCTGACCTATCGTTGTCGGTGTCGCTCTGCTGTCGATGCTGAAGAGAACAACCCTATCAGTCAACTGTTCACAGTAACACACTCTCTGCCCTACCTTCCTATTAATAACTAATCCTAATCCCGTTATGCCATTTTATGCTGCTGCTGAAATTACCCTGTACTCATGTGACAAGAGATCATTGTCTTCTTTCCATTTCACACCACTGGCGTACTCTAGATGCAGAGTGAGTCTCTGCATTTCCCTTTTTATATCTTCTACTACTTTCAGACTTCTGACATTCCACGCCCCGACTGGTAGAACGTTATCCTTTCGTTGGTTATTCAATCTTTTTCTCAAGTTCACCTTCCCATTGGCAGTCCCCTCTCGGATATCCGAGTGGGGGACTGCTGCAGAGTCTTTTAGAAATGGCGAGATCATCATGACACATTTTCAGTTTCAGGCCATATGTTCGTGGATACACATTACGTGTCTATAAAGCGTTGGCTTCCATTGCCTTCTGTTTCCTCATGCCGTTGATCATTGCTGATTCTGCGTCCTTCAGGGGCAGTTTCCTACACCCAGGGGAAGAGCGTGCCCTGAACCTCTATCCGCACCTCCGCCCTCTTTGACAAGGCCGTTGGCAGAATGAAGTTGACTTCTTACGTAGGACGTCTTCGGCTGTCATGGCTGATGATTTGTATTGATAATTTAAGCGAAGGGGCTGAGGACGTATAGTTTACTAACCTAAGACGCTACCCATAGAGCACACGTGTCTTACCAAGCTTTTTATAACTACTCTACAGATCGAAAATGGAAGCACTTCTAGTTGCATGATCATGACATCACTCTGGTAAAGTACTCTATATTTTGTTGTAGATTCAAGCCAATTGTAAACACCTAGCCACAATGTGTTACTCTAGGTAAGTCTTCATGTTGGTTTACCGTGGAGGGATCCTCAGACTCTACCCCAAACCAACTGCTGGTGGATCGACCATCAAATCGACACCCCACCCTCGAACCTACTGCTTGTGGATCCACCTCTGAACACTACTTCGCACATTCCATTGATAGATCCGCCTCTGAACACGGTTCAGTAAGTATCGCTTGCGGATAAGCTTTCAAACCCTATCCCGAACGTTGTGTGTGGTGGAGCCATATCTAAGCCCTATCCTAGATTTAACGCCTCGATGTAGTTCCTTTTGTAAAAAGTCATTAATTTTCCTGATTGTAAATATCATAAAGTTTGAAACGAAAGGATCCACTCCAAAAACATTAAAAAGGGAGGAGTGACTAATTTCATTTATAGTTAATGTTACAAATACTGAGTGTTTTTTAAATGAAATTGTATTCGTTGACTTTGATTGAATAAATGTGAGCTTCAGGCCAAGAAGTCATTGTTGGTTAATGCTGAACTTGGTGAAAAATGGCCGTGTATGTAACTAAGTTTCATACAAAAGAAATTACTATGTAAAATGTTAATCGAACTTCAAATTAAGGTGCGTGTTCGATTTGCTATTAATATTATAACAAACAATAGAGAGCTCACAAAGCTTGATCGTTGCATCACCAAGCAAGTCGTTCCAACTCATTTTAAATGTTCAGAAATCAACTGCATTATATAATTAAACAGAATTATTGAGAGGTGTGTCGTTTTACAAAATGAAAACAAGTTTTAAAATTAATGATCCAATGATTATTGGCAAAATGACACATAGAGTACACGTACAACCTTATTATGCCAGTGCCAGAATAGAAGAAGGGTCAGACTAGTGTCGTATTTTGTTACGGGTCTGTCCGTAAGCGTGAATATTACTTGACGTTATTATTATCACGTCCCTTTATGAAAAGATTTGTTGTAATGTGGTGGAGATACCTTCGAACACTATCCCGGAACTACTCTAGATCGTGGGGGTCCCCTGTGACAAAAACCACTCAAACATACAAAAAGTTCCACTGGGCTAGGTGTTTACAGCTGGATTGCAACTACAAGCAAATATAAAAATATGTGACTAGAAGTGACGTCATCTTCACGCGATTGGAAGTGCCAGCATCTTGGATCTTTAGAGCATAGACAGGGTGGTCCATTGATCGTGACCGGGCCAAATATCTCAAGAAAAAAGCGTCAAACGAAAAAACTACAAAGAACGAAACTTGTCAAGCTTGAAGGGGGAGACCAGATGGCGCTATGGTTGGCCCACTAGATGGCACTGCCATAGGTCAGACGGATATCAACTGCGTTTTTTAAAATAGGAACCCACATTTTTATTACATATTTGTGTAGTACGTAAAGAAATATGAATGTTTTAGTTAGACCACTTTTTTCGCTTTGTGATAGATGGCACTGTAATAGTTACAAACATATGACTCACAATTTTAGACGAACAGTTCGTAACAAACAGATAGGTTTTTTAAATTAAAATACAGAACGTAGGTGCGTTTGAACATTTTATTTCGGTTGTTCCAATGTGATACATGTGCCTTTGCGAACTTGTCATTTCTGAGAACGCATGCTCTTACAGCGTGATTACTTGTAAATACCACATTAAAGCAATAAAAGCTCAAAATGATGTCCGTCAACCTCAATGCATTTGGAAATACATGTAACGACATTCCTCTCAACAGCGAGTAGTTCGCCTTCCGTAATGTTCGCACATGCATTGACAATGCATTGACTCATGTTGTCAGATGTTGTCGGTGGATCACGATATCAAATATCCTTCAACTTTCCCCACAGAAAGAAATCTGGGGACGTCAGATCCGGTGAACATGTGGGCCATGGTATGGTGCTTCGACGACCAATCCACCTGTCATCAAATATGCTATTCAGTACCGCTTCAACCGCACGCGAGCTATGTGCCGAACATCCATCATGTTAGAAGTACATCGCCATTGTGTCATGTAGTGAAACATCGTGTAGTAACGTCGGTAGAAAATTACGCAGGAAATCAGGTACATTGCACCATTTAGATTGCCATCGATAAAATGGGGGCCATTATCCTTCCTCCCATAATGCCGCACCATACATTAACCCGCCAAGGTCACTGATGTTCCACTTGTCGCAGCCATCGTGGATTTTCCGTCGCCCAGCAGTGAATATTATGCCGGTTTACGTTACCGCTGTTGGTGAATGACGTTTCGTCGCTAAATGTGTGCAAAAAATCTGTCATAGTCCCGTCATTTCTCTTGTGCCCAGTGGCAGAACTGTACACGACGTTCCAAAGTCGTCGCCATGCAATTCCTGGTTCATAGAAATATGGTATGGGTGCAATCGATGTTGATGTAGCATTCTCAACACCGACGTTTTTGAGATTCCCGATTATCGTGCAATTTGTCTGCTAATGATGTGTGGATTAGCCACGAAAGCAGCTAAAACACATACTTGGGCATCATCATTTGTTGCAGGTCGTGTTTGACGTTTCATATGTAGCTGAACACTTCCTGTTTCCTTAACTAAGGTAACTATCCGGCGAACGGTCCTGAACTTGAATGATGATGTCCAGGATACCGAGTAGCATACATAGCACACTCCCGTTGGGCATTTTGATCACAATTGCCATACATCAACACGATATCGACCATTTCCGCAATTGGCAAACGGTCCATTTTAACACGGTTAATGTATCCCGAAGAAAATACCGTCCGCACTGGCGGAATGTTACGTGATACCACGTACTTATACGTTTGAGTATTACAGCGCCATCTATCACAAAGCGAAAAAAGTGGTGCAACTAAAACATTCATATTTGTTTACGTACTACACGAATATGTAATAAAAAATGGGGGTTCCTATTTAATAACAAACCGCAGTTGATATCCATTTGACCTATGGCAGCGCCGGCTAGTGGGCCAACCATAGCGCCATCTGGTTTCCCCCTTGAAGCTAGACGAGCTTCGTTCTTTGTAGTTTTTTCGTTGGACGCTTATTTCGTGAGGTATTTGGTCCGGCACTATTAATGGACCACCCTGTATAGGTTTCTCTTTAACATAGTTGATGTCTGGGGTGTTGTGGAAGTATATGTGTGAAAGTGTATCTTTGATAGGTCGAATGTTATGCTTCGAAATGCTTGTTGTGTGATACTTGTAACCAGAACAGAATGGAGATATGTCTGCACTCGTCTTCTGTATCAGTTTGTTCGGTTTAGTGTGTGATGTGTGAGACACTGCTTTAGCTAGTCCTCAATGTAGAACAGATGATGAGAGCCTCGCCTCCTTCAATGGTTGCTCGTTAGCTGTTAAGCATCATCCCGACAATCTAAGTGAAACTGGATTCTGTTATACTGCTACCCGAGATGAAACCACGCGTTCCCATTCTGATGGAACATTGAAATTTTGTGAAGTCATGCACAATCCATGAACTGAAAATAGTGTGTGGTATTCCATGTGTTTGTTTGCGTTTCTTGCGAAGGGTAAAGATCTTGTTGATAATATTTCGCGGAACAGAGATGCAATAATTATTGCAAGGGATGCAGCTAATATTAATCCTTTCATCAAATCTTCTGAAAGCTGACAAAGGTGTTATCATGGAAACGCCACCAGAACGCAATTTCACTGTAAGAGTGTCTGATATTGCCTGCCTCTATAATATCCGCTTTTGAGAAGAAATGGAAGTGCTGTTCCTCCCTCGCAGACCAATTGCTGCTTGCGTTAAATGTGGACTTTTTCAGCTACTTTAACAGAATTCTTTTGTGAAACAACTATTCTATAGGCAACAGTATTATTTTATTAATTATCTTATGCATTGTTAATGCATTTGCACAGTCCTGTGGAAGGTAAAGCAATACGTTAAAATACGAGTACATCCTTTCTTTCCACATCAAACTTAGGTCTACTCTTAGCACGATAACTATGATCACACCATGATCTTAACATTCCTTTCGAACAAAACAATGACCTGCATTAAATAATCGTGAATTTTTGTGTCGAGACGTTGAAATTACAGGCAAAACCGTCACTTACCATGGTATGCAGTTTTATCCCCAACAGCGTACTACTATTATGACCTGTGCCGCGCAGTTCCATATCATCCGGTAGGAATGGCTTTGCGGATGTGGGAGCGGTGGGGATGGGGGGAGTACCACTCCAGAGGTGAAATGTACAATCCACTTAGCTAGTAGAGACTCGAATTTGTACTGGGTAGTATTGCATGGAGAACCTATCTGATTCTGTCACCGCACAGAAGATCCACATTATATCAATACGAAAGAGCTGCCTAAAGCCGTATTTGATTATACTTTCGTACAAAGCGTTACACGGTGGAGGGAATCGGAATTTGCAATAGAAGGTGCTGGGTTTTAAACTAACCACCAAATGGAGGAGATATGTCTGTACTTTAGTAGTGGGAACACTAGGCATTCTAGGTACATAGTGCCATTCAGAAACAACCATTTCCCATACACAGGGAGAATACTGCGGTATCAAGAGGCATGTTAGGAGAAACTGATGTGGAGCCAGTGTAAATATAAGAAATCTATGTAAAGCAGACTGGGCTGATGTTAAAATGGGCGTGTGTGGCTGCTTTACATTTAACCACAGCGTCTATATGTGCAAGAAGAAGATGTTATTGTAGATGAGGATAAGGTATTTTATTGCGGGCTAGCTCCAATATTGTAAAAATATATAACAAATATTATATCTGAAACCATAGGCTGGATATGAACAAAGTTATCAGTAGCCATTTTGTAATGTGCCCTGATACGTGTCTAGTAGAAGCTTTTAATATTCATCCACCAAAGAACAAGGTTGTAACTGTGGAATGGACTGTTCGAGTTTGACCTTGCTGAGCGCTCTCTAAGTGTATTAATTGCTAGTGATACGGAAGTGCTATACTATGGCAGGAGAATTATTTTCCAGATGTGTAACACTGAATACTTAACTTGATTGCGCTGTAGCAGTAGACAAAAAAAAATAATGTGGCACTTCTGAGATAGCGAATGACAATGGCAGACATAGCGTATGTAGCCTCTTCTTTCCACGTTTCATATCTCTTATTCTAAGTGTTCCGTTGGTACTGCGACATATGACAAAACTGTCTAGGTTACATGATACTTCAGACATGTGGGGGAGATTTAAGATTACGTAGACATCTTATAAGAGAAAAACTACTGTGACACACATCTTCCTCACTGGAAGAGCAACTCTCCCTCTAACACTAACAATGCAAAATCCATTAATTAATACGCCGACCCACTGCCAGCTGCTCCAGTTGCGACATCAAGTGAGAAATTAACTCGATATCCACGAAAGCGTATAGGCCTAGCGCCGAGCCAGGCGGGTTGCATCAGCAGCCGGCTAGGCGCCCAGCGGGCAGTGCGCCACTATGCTTAGTAAATTTTTTTCATACTGTTGCGTACATCTAGCGGTTCTGACGCAACCCGCCTGGCTCCGCGCTAGTCCGGTGCACCAGCAGACATGCGCTGTCAATGAGACTACAGCGTTCGTACGGGATTGCACTCTCGCTGATGCGCGCAGAGTCTAAGTCCGTTATCTGCGCCTTATGTAACCGAGGTCACCCGTTCTCTATATAAGCGGGCAGTGCACGCCAGCGGAATGATTCCGCTTTGAGCTCTATCGGCAACAGCATTGAAGCACTATGCTTCGTCGACGTGTGTACCGTCACCGCCGCCACCGCATGCCCGTCTACAAACACATAATCAGCCTCGAAAATAAACTTGGCACAAATGGCACTGCACAATCCGTTACTCTGAATGGACCTATATGCTTTCGTGGTTGTCGAGTTAATTTCTCACTTGTTGTCGCAACTGGAGCAACTGGCAGTGGGTGGTTTACACTCGCTATTGTCCGCTGAGAAAACGCTTCGCTACCTGGACTAGAATCTTTCGCTGACCGAGATGTCATCGCTTACAAGACATGGCATTGTGGAACCGATCCGAAGACCCCTAAGTAGACCTAGTTTTGTGTATAGTATTATGCCCTTTACTCTGTATACCCGCTTTTGTAGAAAAGTTAGCAATGATGAGAAAATACATGTATGGATTAAAGGACTTGGTGTACAGGATAAAGGCAAAAGCAAAAGAAGAAGGAAGACATATCGTTCTCACTGAAGAATATGGTATTAAGTGCTATTCACATGAAATAGTAGTAATAATATGTATGACTTATTTATTCACTTTTTTGCGTTAGATGCCCAGACTACAGAAAATAAATTTTATACTAAACAAAAAACATCAGGGCACACAAATATAAGTCATTAAAAATATAAACATGGAAATTTGTATTCGATCTCTGGCGTTAGAAAACCATACACATCACAGCTTAAAATGTGGTCTGTGGACTGTTCCATTCCACAGTCGCACTTGGGATCTTCGACAAGTCCTCACTTCATCATTAATTGATGCATGACTGACTTAAACACATACTGTAATACATGTAAAAATATGAATTTATTATTTTTCTTTTAGTTTCATCTGATTTGTTATGTACACACAACGCTCTGACAGAGCGACAACACTGCCCACTTATTAGTACGGTCAGCTCTTCCTACAACAGCTGTGATTGCATCTTGATCTTAACAATTCCTTAGAATATACCGACCATCATTAAAGAACCATGATTTTACTGTCAGAAATGTAGAATTGTTTGAAAGGAGTATGTACAATACCACCGTTTCTCGATTCAGACTATCTTCCATATGATTAATGGAACAATATTTTCCTGGTCAGCATAACTGGTGAACTGGACTCAGTGATGCTTATTAAACATAACAGTTGTGTGGTAATAATGCCTCAAGTGCCTTATTATTCTGTATGGATCTTCACCTACGGTGTACGGAGCACACATGGTGGTGGATGAATAGCAGCTACATCCTTCTCATTGCCCAATCGGTCTAGAAACGTTATAATCAGCAATTTTTTTCCGCCATCATTTTTTTATTTCTGCCATTTTTCTGTTGCGATAACATTTATTAGTCACATTAAGTGGACAATCCCGTTATTTTAAACTTAGAACAAATTGTAAAAGAGAGTTTTAATGCATATAAATGTATAAAAATGTCATCTGCGTGTATGTAGGATGTGAGCAGGCAAAAAATATGATAACATATATATATATATAAAATCCCTTCATATCAGCTGGAAAAAATTGAGTGTCTTTCTCCATTATCTAAGGGTCGTCATATGATGCAACAGGACTGCCTTAAATACAAAAGGAAATGGGACTTTTCGAGCTACATACAGGTGTTGGACAAAAATATAGAAACACTACGATAAATGCACTACGAGAAATGTGTGCTTGAACATAAGCAAAGCCTGTAGATTTTACTGTTGTATTTGTCCATGAACGCCACCTGTGCAGTATCCTCAATACGCTACAAGTGCCAGTCATGGTCGGAACAATGTTCTGTCTAGTTGAGAGTGCATTATATGGAAGCTAGTTGAATCGGAACAATTGCTTAAGCTCGTGTGTTGGGTGCTTCCGTAACCAAGGTAGCCGAAGTGTTTGATGTTTCAAGAGGCAACATATTGTAGTTTTGTACCACATACAGGGAAGGCGGAGAAACATAATCTGCTAAGTCACAACATGGACAAAAATGTTTGTTGAGTGATTGTGACGGATCATCATTAAAGAGTATTCTGACCAAAAGAAATAAGAGGTCAATAACTGCAAAAGTCTCTGCAGAACTGAATGCCGCGCTCACAAACCCTGTCAGCACCTAAACGACACGAAAGGAGCTCAAGAAACAAGGAACTGGAGAGTGGACATGGAATTCCAAAACCATACATCGGTGATTCAAATGCCCGTAGCAGAAAAATGTGCTGCTGAAGCTATAACCTACACTATGGAGTAATGGGAGAAAAATAATTCGGTCGGTTGGGTCTCGTTTCAGACTGTTTACAAATTCTGTCTGAGTTTACATCCAAAGAGTGAAACATGGTGCGGGTTCCGCGATAATTTGGGCAGTCATACCGTTGTATTTCATGAACCTCACGGTTACTCTTCAAGGTCGTACTAATTCCAAGGATTATGTAACCATGTTGACTGATCACGTTCGTTCCACGGTACAATGTTTGTTTTCCGTTGGTGATGCTGTCTTCCAAAGCGACAGGGCCCTTGTTCTCCCAGGTCGTATCGTGCAGGACTGGTTTTGTGAACATGAAGCCACCATAGTCAGCAGTTTCAATATTATTGAGCCTTCGGCGTCTATCAAAATTCGGAAACTCTAACGCCACAGCTGTTATCCAAATATACAAACCGTACAAAAGTATCTTGGAGAATTTCATCTCACGCACATTTTTTTACTGAAAAGGACCATCAAAAGGAGGTAATGTGGCTTCACTGCCTTCATATATGTGGTACTTATAAAAACTGGGGTATTTATTATTTCTGACAGTAAGATGTACATGTTCGATTTAGAAGAGGAGTGGTGGTGTTCGTATTAAGTCCTGGTCTCTCACATAAATTATATTAATACTGTTACGTTAGTGGAGAGTGATGTGCCATGGAAAAGTTCGCTGTTTCAGATATTTTGCGGAGAAAGCTGATGTTATTTATTACACCAACGTCGCTAAGCCCTAAGCCGCAGAAAAGTAAGTCATTGAACAAGAAAGCTGTTCATCGTTGTATATGCAGGTTGCCATTAAAAGGGGATGGGGCAGTTTGGGGGGGGGGGGGGGGGCTGGCAAGCAAACATCTGGCTCAGTTTCATTGGAGAAATGTTCAGTGAAGGGGGGGGGGGGAGTGTATAACTCCACATAATTATTGGTGTTTCACGTCTTCGATCTCCTTACGTGTCCATGGCTGTAAAATTCGTCTGCATTATGTCGCAAATGTGTGATGTGTGCTCATTGGCGGGCCGCTGTGGCCAAGCGGTTCTAGGCGCTTCAGTCTGGAAGCGCGCTGTCGCTACGGTCGCACGTTCGAATCCTGCCTCGGGTATGGATGTATGTGATGCCCTTAGGTTACTTAGGTTTAAGTAGTTCTAAGTCTAGGGAACTGATGACTAAGTCCTATAGTGCTCAGAGCCATTTACCGAGCGAGGTGGCGCAGTGGTTAGACACTGGACTCGCATTCGGGAGGACGACGGTTGAATCCCGCGTCCGGCCATCCTGATTTTGGTTTTCCGTGATTTCCCTAAATCGTTCCAGGCAAATGCCGGGATGGTTCCTTTCAAAGGGCACGGCCGACTTCCTTCCCCGTCCTTCCCTAATCCGATGAGACCGATGACCTCGCTGTCTGGTCTCCTTCCCCAAAACAACCAACCAACAAATCAGAGCCATTTGAACGATTTTTTGTGTTCCATATACATGGTCAATAATTCCTCACAAAAAGAAAGTCTTCAGCTCTTTGGATGTCATGTGAATGCTAAAGTTGGGTGTAATGAGATACTGCAACGCTCAGAATGATGCCAACAGAATCATGTGTGTAATTTTCCATGCGACTCTGATAAACCACTGTGCTGTAATCAGAGAGCTGTTGGGGTAGTTAGAGTCCAGCTGCATGCGATATTTCAGCATGCCTCTGAGCCCAGCCTGCCACACGTGGTGGTTGCAGAACTGTGGACCTCTGTCGGTACGGGTAATGGAGACAGGCAAAGAAAACTTCTCAGAAAAATCGTTAAAGTGTAAGACTGTGTTATAAACTGATTATCATTAATATCTTTATGTAGCATGACTACTCCACATCGCAATTAGAAATTTTATTGTGTTCTTGAGAAGCAGAGATCGGTCATGTGAGATCACACCAGTCATGATTTATTCAAGAGAAAGAGCTTGACAAATAGAGCAAGTCAGTAACACATTGGTCCCCCTCTGGCGCTCATGGAAGGAGGAATCTGGCTTGGCTTTGGTTCATAGAGTTATTGGATGTTCTCCTCTGGGATATCGTGCCAAATTCTTTGGTCATCAGGTCTCAGTTCGAAGCGAGAATCATCACTGAAGATATTCTACTCCAGTCAAAGATATTCCATGTCTAAGACCTATGTGGAGACACCCCAGACAACAGTGCAATGCCAATCTGGCCCCGATGCAAGGAGGAATCCGGTTTGGCTTTGGTTGATAGAATTGTTGGATGTCCTCCTCTGAGATATCGTGCCAAATTCTTTGGTCATTGGGTCTCACTTCGAAGTGAGACTCATCACTGAAGACAGTTCTTCTCCAGTCAACGATATTCAGGGTCGAATACGTGTCTCGAGACACCCCAGACAGTAGTGCAACGCCAACCTTGCCCTCTTGCAAGGAGGAATCCGATTTGGCGTGGGTTGATAGAATTGTTGGATGTCCTCCTCTGGGATATCGTGCCGAATTCTTCAGGTCACAGTTCGAATGGAGACTCTTCACTGAAGTCTGTTCTACTCCAGTCAACGATATTTCAGGTCGAACACGTGTCTGGAGACGCCCCAGACAGCAGTGCAACACCAACCTGGGCCTCATGTAAGGAGAAATCCGGTTTGGCTTTGGTTGGTAGAATTGTTGGGTGTCTTCCTCTGGGATAACATGCCAAATTCTTTGGTCATCGGTTCTCATTTCAAAGCGAGACTTATCACTGAAGACAGTTCTACTCCAGTCAACGGTATTCCAGGTCGAATACGTGTCTGGAGGCGCCACAGACAGCAGTGCAATACCAACCTGACTGTCGCTAGCTATTCAGCCCACAACCTGCTCTGGAGTGTCATTCCTTTTCTTAGTACGTCCCCTCTGGTTGTCATCCGCGGCAACAATACATCCCAGTGGTGCTTGAATGATATTCTACACCCAGTTTTGTAGCCCTTTATGGCAAGTGATCCTGAACTTACATTTCTGGTAGATAATGCCCTTGTGCACACGGCGTCTGTTTTTATTGCTTATTTATGTGCTTGCCGAACTCTACCTTGGCCAGCAAGGTCTCCAATTGAGAACTTGTAGCCGGCCGGAGTGGCCGAGCGGTTCTAGGCGCTACAGTCTGGAACCGCGTGACCACTACGGTCGCAGGTTCGAATCCTGCCTCGGGAATGGATGTGTGTGATGTCCTTACGTTAGTTAGGTGTAAGTAGTTCTAAGTTCTAGGGGACTGATGACCTCAGAGTGCCATAGTGCTCAGACCCATTTGAACCACTGAGAACTTGTGAAGCATTATGGGCAGGGCAATTGAAACGTGCCAATTGGACAGAATACAGAACGAAATCCCTCAGAAGGGCACCTTACTATGAATCAATTCCAAGACGAATGGCTGCTTACATAAGGGCTAGAGGTTGACTAATACGTTACTGACTTGCTCAATTTCTGAAACGCTTTCTTTTGAAAAATTCATATTTTTTTCTGCAATTGTAATCATTTGTTTGTCTGCACATGTACAACATATCTACCGATTTCCGTCCATCATTCGTTATATGTAACGCACACACACACATATATATATATATATATATATATATATATATATATATATATATATATAGTATCTTCATGCTCATGACGTTCACAGCTCATTGTTAAACACTCGTTGTGTGAGAAACACCCTCATTACATCACACTTTTCCAGTTCTGTCAGTGTATTTGCGAATAATTGCAAACCAAGGTATGGTGGCGTAAGCCTTTAGTGATAGCGGGCACCAGCCGCAGCCTTCCCGCCTCCACTGTGCGGCTCCGCCACCGCCGCCGCCGCCGCCGCCGCCGCCTCCGCCGGCCAGCAGCGCGCTCAGGCGGTGGTTCGGCGCTTCTCGCGCGCCGCGCCGCCGCACTCGGCGGGCCGGAGCGCGCTTCGGAGCGTCGGTAGTTGCGCGCGCGCCTCCCGCGGCTGCGGTTGACAGTGTCCGCTCCTGGCGAGGCCCGGCACGGCGCTAGCAGATCGCCGCCCGTGATGGGAGCCGCCGTCGCGTACTGCCCGTGGCTGCTCTGCTACCTGCTGCTGATCGTCTTCTGCGGGGGCGTGACTGTACCCCAGCTGTACCAGGGAGAGCTTGGTGAGTGGTTATTCCTCCCTTCCACGCCCCCTGCTCCGGCAAAAAATGAACTCAGAGCATTAATGGAAAAGTAAACAACTTCTGGATTAAATAGGTAAATTAAAGTCTCGAGTTTTCATTTTCACATACGTGTACTATTAGGGTTAAAAAGCAACTTAATTACATAACTGAGCATGACTAAACGTGAAAAATAATTCTCTTCACCGTAACCGGATGATACCATCATTGTGCACACGAATAGGCCCATGAAACCTTTTAGCGACTCTCACATATCGTCACAAGCAACTGAAACAATGTAAGGAGATTATAGTTTACCAATAAAGTTGTTCCTACGATGTCACGGAACCGGTAGCTGCTTCCACACAGATTAGTGAACCACTGGCACTCCTTTTCCTTACTTCAGAAAGTTGAACTCCAAATTAATATCATGTGGCAAAAACTTTCCCTGGTTAAATATGTGGTGTTCTAGATGTTTTTCGACTTCGACGTTGGTATGTAAAAATTTATATGTAACGCACATCTGGCCGAAACACCGGCCTGCCACGTCTACATCTAATATTTATTGTATAGTATTTGAATATCTACCGAGTCTACGAGGGCCTCTGTAATGACTTGACAAAGCAAATTTATACATCCTGGAGGGTCTGGGTTCAAAACCCCTTATAGTTACACAGCCTTAGTTGCTCGGTTCATTCTCCTGGCCGCTTCAGGCAGAGGCCGATTTGGTTGCTTTGAAGACGAGAGAGGCATTTTCCATCACGACCCTTCTTCAATCAGACGACCCTATGATCTACACTACGTAACACTGCTATTCTTTCTTCTTTCCCCAGTGCATTTGCCTTCTTGTAATTTTCTCGAATGACTTACCTATGTGCCGAGACAACAGTAGCAATTAAACAACGGCCGTACTAATTTCGCACCTGTTTCTAGTTCTTGGTAACATAACATCTTTTATGGTGGGAGGACGGTATTATTCGTTTGGCAGCATTTTTCTATGTCGTTTACAGCTGCCAGGAATTTTACGGGAAGTGCGAGTTAATTAGAGTTATTGCACACGCATGACGCCTCCTATTTATTACGCTAGCCATTAAAACATTTTTGCCACGCTTTTTTTACTTTCAAGAGAATTCTTCACATTATTATGGAACTAACAATTACCCAGGACGTTGTGGTGCGTGTAGATATTGAGTGTCCTGTCATAACAACATTTCTGCATGACACAGTTAAATCTCGGTAGAATATTTATTCTGTTTTTGTACAAAGTATGATGGTAGTGAGGTACAGAGATCAGTGAAGAGTAATGCGTCGGCCAGTGAAACTTTATTAAATCAGAGACTCCGATCGCTTAGAAAAATAGTTTTCTATTCGTGAGCGTCTTGATCACATTTTCTGGATTTATGGCAGATGGTCGGTTTCGGCTCTAATGACTCATCATGGGAACCAATAGCTTGTAACACTTCAAATAATCTAATAGTCACCTTGATCATTTAAAATTAACTGAAGTGACACCGATATGCACTACAGATGGCATAACGTGCGACTTTCGTAAGAAGAAGATGACAGAGTCTAAACCGGTCATCTGTTCAAAATTCAGCAATAGCGATCAAGATAGTTAAGGGCAAACAGCAAATGTTAATCTCTTAATGTGGATCACACAGAACTGAAATTTATCATCTCTGAATAAGGGCCGGGTGAGACTATTGTTCATTTTCATGAAGGAATCATCCAAACCTAACTCACATTGTTTTTGCATTAATATTAATCACACTATGTTTTTGAAGCGGATGTTGTGGCCTTCATTTATGTTTAGCTGTACGTCACTGCCTATTTACAGCCGAGATGATGTGTTTATACTTGTGTTCTTATCTGCGCTGGTGCTGTTTGGCACGTATAACTGAGCAGCGGATAGAGGTAAGAGAATATAGAAGAAAAAAGGGAGAGGACGTACATCAGACCGAATACGGGTCCCGCTGACAATACGCCATAAGGATTTATGTATCAATAACATACACTCTGCACTGCTTCTCGATATTGACTCTGTCACATCCGCAACATTATTTATATGTGGCAAGTCCACGTTTGAACTTCTGAATTTCCTTAAAACTCGTTCGTTCCTTAAATACTGTACCCGTCGATTGAAGATGTAGTTGAATATGAGACTTGGCGCCATAACCTATGAACTGTGTCTATGACGTACAGAGAGCCTGAGGTGTTTAAGAGAAAACAATTACTACATTTATTGAAGATAAAGACTTATGCAGAATGGTGATGCATTAGAACTGAACGATCTCTTAGCACAAATATTTCTACGACATTGGGTTAGTGCGATCAATGAAACACTAACTGGCTATGGTGCAGAGAAAGCAGTAATGCTCTGGAATTGGATGTTACTAGTGACACGTATATTTAAGAAACGGGACAGATGGAATTCTTTCCAAGGTAGGAGTCCAACTTCTAATTATGCTGACTCGTTTCCATTAGCTGTACTTACTGTGAACGTATTAGTAATTTCATTTATATAGTGATGAATTTTTGTTTTTGTTTTTTGACTTTAAGTAGTTAAAGCAAAATGGCTCACGACTGATACAGAGTTCTTTACATTATTTTCCATTTGTATGGAGCGGATTAGTCATTCAACCTTACGTATAATTACCCTTAAAATATATGAAAATAAACTTTTGTTGACTTGTTTCTAGTCATTAGCAAACAACATATCACCTTATTCAATGGGAACATTTTAAAACTTCTTCTCGCGAGCCCTTCGGCAACTAACACACTATTTCGTGAAAGATAGGTATGTGGGTTCACGTATCACTATGACAAAGCGGTTCAATTTGCCACAAGCGTCAAGCGTACACTAAAAATTCTACATGTTACAGATTGCTAACACATCCTGACTCGTTGTGTCATAAAAGGCTGCCATCAACAAGGAAGATGAGATTTATATTTATTCAAACAAAACGAAGACGCAATTTCTGCATAAAAATCTAATATGACGTGTTGTATTTCAAAACTTTTCTGTCACTTACATGGGTCTTTCATACATTTTCCAGGTAAACGCTGTAGTATATACCTCATAAAGATGAATAATATTTCCTTATGAAATCCGATTTATGATTAAAAAATGGTTCAAATGGCTCTGAGCACTATGGGATTAAACATCTGTGGTCATCACTCCCCTAGAACTTATAACTACTTAAACCTAACTAACCTAAGGACATCACACATATCCATGCCCGAGGTAGGATTCGAACCTGCGATCGTAGCAGTCGCGCGGTTCCGGACTGAGCGCCTAGAACCGCTAGACCACCGCGGCCGGCTATGATTAAAACATCCCCTTGTAAGCCTCCACGAATTATTATAAACCAGGAACCACTATTTCTTTTCTCCTGATTCTGCTTCAACTTTTGTCCGTATCATAATTGGTGAGCAGTGAAAGAGTGTTCTATCCTCCATTCACAGCATAATTCCCGCTGTACTTCTAACTCTATCCACATAGTGCAGTTTACAGTTTACCCTTTTACTCCATTTAAGCACTGGGCCGAAGACTGCTTTAAGAAATCTAAATTTGTTGTTTCCGACATTTTGTGTTTATTCCAAATTACCAATTTAATTCGCTGTTTTTAGAACTGCATATTTGAAGTGTTCGTTACAGTAGAGATGCTATTGTTTTATATAGTGGAAACATATGCGTTGGCGTTTTGATGTAGTCGCCACAGCTTGTGACACTATCTTGTACGTATAAACTGACAGTTTTTCGTATGATTCTGCAGAAGTGAAATAATATTTACTGACGTACGTGATTTAGTAGGTCATCAGTTCGAGCCCCATGAGATGTTCACACATTTCGATTTAATTTTATGAAGGTGATTATTCTTAAAGTTACTTCGTTAATTTTGGGACTACAGTTATCGCAGATGAAAGGAAATTTTAGTCTATGGTTATTGATTTATTGGCCAAACGGTATCCCTCGTAGTCTTTCTATTGAGGTAAGAAGAAGAGTTACAGATCGATAGTAATACAGCGTAAGGAACCTCATTTTTATCACCATCATCTTAGCCGAATTCTGTAATCGTACGTACATAATTCCACGACCAGTCTAGGATATTCGCTCCATTTTCAACTGGCTGGTACACTATATGGTTTCAAATGAACATATCATCCAAGTGTTCTTCGCGCTGTCACATTAAAGTCTTTGTTTTAGAGGTGTGACTTTTGTGTGTACTGCTTAATGGTATCATTTTGAACTTCGGGCCATGCACTTCGCATTACATGTGTATTTCAACTGTATGAAGGCGATATGGGTTACCCGTTTCACTGAAACCAATTGTTGCATCATCCATCAGATTAGAGGATCAGAATTCATAACGAGTTAATGAAACGATATAGAGTAATATAGTATTAACGATACTGCAATCTCCTTGTAATTAGAACAGCCGCGGCAATCAAGCTATAAACCGAACAAAATACTTAGACAGTTAGCATTCTCTGCGAAGATAATTACTGTAGAACTACAAAAAGTGTGTGCCTGTTAGAAAGGAAAGGTAACAAATAATATTCACGAATGGCTGTGTTTCAGTTACAGGAAATTTTGTTAATGCCATCGGCCTGATGAAACACCGCATTTCCATCACCTGTTCATTGTGAATATCTCTTGCTGTAAGAACCATTTATCTCTTCTTATTGCCTTGTCAGACTGTCTTGCAGACATAATTTATTTCGACATGCTGAATTTGCAATCACATTATGACAGATCTATTTTTATCAGGTGAATTAATTTATTAATGATGCCAAGGAGTAATACATTAAAGTGTCTGGTGTTAATTGTTGGTTCACATTTCTACGTTTTTATCGAGCTTTTTCCGTTCTTTAATGTTTGTTAATGGAGAACATAGCACAAAATGCGAGGAATACAGTTATTCGTAAGTGTTTGGACACATAGTGGAAGTCGTACTTAATAAAAGTATTACTCTTGGAGGAATGAAGTGTACCCACATGTATATTGGAACCAGATGTAAAAGTTACAGCTAGTTTCTGTGTGGTTCACGCTCAGTTGTGGCCTGAACTGGTATGGGTGCCAAGCTCTTGATCAACTTAACGTACGGATAGTAAAGTATGGTACAATTTCGCTGTGTCCGACACAGCTGCCATGATATATTGCTGCAAAAGTCTGAAAACCAGCAATATATCGTTAATTTATATGTGAATTTTTAAGACAGCTATGGAATTAATCTCCAGTAATATTAATTATTACATCATATTGTACTCATATTCACAAGTAGGCTAACATATGTTTCGCTACTGCCAGATTCACTACTTTGTGTGGTAGCAGCGATTTGCACCTATGCTGTATGTAGTAATCAGTGTGAATCAGATGGAAAATGCAATTACACGTTTTTGAATTAATATCGCTCCATTTACGGGAAATGCATATGAATGGTAAGAAGATGATAGCGGTTGGAATTTATTTGAGAATATTTTCAGGAAGCGAGATTAGGGTTTAATGTCCCGCTGATGGCGAGATCATTAGAGAGGGAGCACAAGCTCGTATTGGAGAGGTAAGGGGAAAGAAGTCGGTCGTGCCATTTAAACGGAATCATGTGTCTTACATAATTTAGAGAGATCACGGAAAACCCAAGTCTGAATGACCGGATGGAAATTCGATTCAGCATCCTTCAGAATACGAGTCCAATGTATTAGAATGCCCGCCAGATTGCTCGATAGTCTCGAGTACCCAGAAACTTCCTTATACAGCAACATTTTTCTTATGCCGTGTTCTGCCAAATACCAGCAGTTAATATTTCCATAAATCTATACTAAGCTCACTAAAGGGGAAGGAGACGAGGGAGGAAGAGAACAAGAGGGGATACTGATAGGTCTGTCTTTATTAATCGTACTGTATGCTTTGTAGTTGCATTGCATAAACATCTTTGTGTGTCTGCACTGTCAAATTAATTAAGGAATCATCCACTAAATCGCAAGTTTTATAAAGACTTTTTTAATATACACTTGTATTACACTTATCGTTATATCCTTATGGACAACGTGCTCTGTATTTACTTTGTACACCAGTTGTGACATGAATCAGTTGGGATACATATGAATTCCTTGAGAACTTTTTGTAGCTGTTGGAAAAGAGCAGTCTGCATATCAGTACGGATGTTAGAGGTTCTGGCCCATCTACACTGCGTACTTCAGCTGAGTTCCGTTATGTATTCTATAGATTTAAGGCTGGGGACACACCTGTACGGTACTCAGGTTATAACTTAAACCTGTAGCATGTCCTCCAACATTCAATCTCTTTGGTGACGAACGTTGTGATTCATGGAATAGTAACCAACCACACTAGAATACAGAAGAAGGGGTAAGTATGTGATCCTTTCGAATCTGGTGTTCCGTACTACCACCATAAAGAATTCTGCCCGACACTTCGATATTTTCGTCTAACTTAAAATGTTGTGATCTACCACTAGGCAAAAGGCGATCGTTGTCATGCTTTAGACTATATTTCTGAGCGTCAGAAATGTAATCAAATAAAATACGTTGGAAGTAGCTGAGTTGTTGAACGTACTGCCTTTACACTGTTTTTGTAGGATTCTGCGAGTAACATCACCTCCTTCCAGAGATAATCCTGTGAGTTCAGTAAGTACCTTTATCACCCTTTCGCTCACGTGTTAGTCGAATCTATTACGTTCGTATCAGTGTGTCTCTGAAATCCGCCAATGCTTGCTCTCTTACTTGATTAGGACACGAAACACAGAAACTATTGTATAATATGAAGTAGTAACGTCTTGTATACAGGTACCGTAACGAGTGCAAGAATACCCCGAATAAACGCAATATTTCTGTTCACCTGCCTTACTACTGATTTCATTTGTTCGTTCCATTGCATATCGCTTCATAATATCACCCTCAATATACTTGAAAAATACGGCACACTTAAGATATTTTACACATATATTACAGTCGGACAGTACCGGATGCTTTTAACTATAGCACTTTCAAACATATACAACGTTCAATAGGCCTTTTGAAAATACTTGACAATTTCTTCCGGTTTGCATCAACAGTCTGACGGTCTTCCAGTTGTTAATCAGCGCCGCGTTAGGGATGCAATTAGTGAGGAAATCTAATTTTTCCCTTTTCTTTCTCAATATCTTACGGATTTCTGGTCTTACATGGAATGGTCAAAATCTGTAACACATTTGTTCTACCTTGGAACATCTTACAGGGAGTTCTATTAGCATGTGCAAATGAGTATAGGCTAATCCTAGCAGGTCACAGTATGGCAAGCGGCAGGCTTTCATTTGATTATGAACTGCGCTCTGGGATGTGATTAAACGCATATTTTATAAATTATTCTAGACTTATCCGAATATTTAAAATTTCTCATTTTCCGATGGTTGTAGGTTGCGGGATGTTTTCAAGTAGCGCTTTCTGTTGGTGTACAGGTGTTTACCCTTTATTAGTGGTGTTTGGTATGTAAATAACGTCGAGTAAACTGTTACAAAGAATAATAATAGGAAACGGAATTAAAGGGAATAAAAACCGACAAGATACACAGAGAGCTAGAGAGAGGGAGAAGAGAGAGAGAGAGAGAGAGAGAGAGAGAGAGAGAGAGTTGGGGAGAAGGACAAAGAGTCGTACAATCCTTTCTGTTAGAAATGTGTTAATGATGGTGGCAAATGTCAGTCGAGAAAATGGAAATAGATCGGCTACTTTAAAAGGGGAAAGAGAGAAGGGCGATTTCGTCGAGCATTGTTGAATATTTATAAAAGCCTCGTTTAACAGGGACCTTAGTTCGAAATCTTCCAGTAACATGTATATAATGTTGTACCCTTATTAACAGTGTATAAAAGCGATAAAAGTGGCAATTTTACCTCTGAAGGTAGCTGGAAACCTGAGAATATTTTAGAGCCAAAACGAACTATTTACTACTTTGGTTATAGTAACATTATAACATTTGTACCGTACAAAGTAATAAGGAAAGAAGCTTAAGGTTTAACGTCCTTTCGACAAAGAATTCATTAGAGACGGTTTACTGTCCAGAAAACTGCCACGGTACTCAGAAGTAACATTCAAAACAAATAAGAAAACTTACGATGTTAGTACACAGAAGTTCTCAGAAAACTCCGCTAATCTCCGTTAAACGTTTTGCTTGCTTCCTACGAGGAAAGTGTTGATGTTCTTCTATGTTCGGAATCACTTAAAGGGAATACTTGTGATGTTCTATACGCAGTCAGAACTCAGTGTTTCGAGCTGTACCGTATCAGAACACTCTTAAATTTACAGGCACAATGGGACTGGCTGAAATCTACTATCTTGCAAAATGTATAGCAATTTCATGAATAAATCTCCTTTGTTATTTTGTTATCTGTTAGTGTAAGTGATACAATCATGTCCGACTTAAGATCTCATGTTTTTTCCAAATCGTCTGAGTAAAAATGTCACTCTGATATGCTTCAATGTGGGGTACGACAGGACATTATGGGTTCGCTTTCTGTCAACAGCATACAGTTTTCATTCACTACCATTCATTTTAAATTGTCTAGTGAAATAACGGAATCTAATGCTGGATGGCACCTTGCCATCGAGCGACTTTCAGATGTCTGTTCTTTCCGATTACCTGTACGCCACATCACTTGGTAAACTGCCTCGAGAAAGGCTGCTATCTGTGTAGCAATCACAGTCTTCCATACCTTTTCCACTGGACTCGCATTCTGGAGGACGACGGTTCAAATCCGCGTCCGGCCATCCTGATTTAGGTTTTCCGTGATTTCCCTAAATCGCTTCAGGCAAATGCTGATTTGGTTCCCTTGAAAGGGGACGGCTGATTTCCTCCCCCACCCTTCCCCAATCCGAGCTTGTGCCCCGTCTCTAATGACCACGTTGTCGACGGGACGTTGAAACGTCCCCTTAGAAAAATTAATGAATTACTCTGCTGATAAACGTCTTACATTATTTGATTTTCAAACAGCTGAGCAGAACTGAACGTACTCAGACATTTCGCTCTTTACCTATTCTGATCATCACTAAACTGACACATAATATTTTTAGCGCAACGCAGTCTGACTTTCAATAATCTCTTCAAAAGAATGGCCCTGACTAACATTAACCTATACGTTTCACAAATCACTAACCTCACAAAAATCTTAGTTACTCTAACTACTGCAATACAGCGAGTGCCACTACTGCCAGCTAAATAAAAGATTCAAACTACTGAAGACACGAACTACTGATAGGGATAGTTAGCAAATGAAAGATTTTGATAGAGAACAAACAATGTATTTACCTTAATATTGTTCAAAAGTCATAATACATATATCAGTTCATGGCATCCAGTCTTACAAATGTACTGTCTCTGTCCAAAACTCCGCCATCTCACTCCCCACATCCACCACTGCTGGCGGCTCACCTCCAACTGCGCAACGCTACGCGCTGTTAACAGCCAACTGCCCAAGACTACAGTAGCCAACAACAATGCAAACCAGCCACAGACTGCACATCGCACAGCCAGTGATTTTCATACAGAGCGCTACGTGGCGTTACCAATATAAAAACCTAAACAGCCTACTTACAACGTTAAACAACAACCTCATCCTCCTCCTGTAATTTTCTGGTAAACATGTTTGTAAAGCAACTCCTTGCCACGCCGCGAATGCCTAGTTTGGTCTCCTGACCATATTAACCTCTGCCTCACGGCTTCATGCGGATGCGGTCAGAAATTCGCTCTCCCAGCCATAATACACACTTTCCAGACCGCGGAACCGCTACTGCTCGGTCAAATAGCCCCTCAGTTGGTATCACGAGGCAGAGTGCACCCCGTACCAGACCTTCAACAGATTCTTTGCCAGTACTGGGAGTCGAACCCAGTTCCCCGCGTTGCGAACATATAGGCTAACCATTCAGTTATGGAGGTGGATACATGTCGTTGGAGTGTAACGGTAAGTGGTCCTACGGTCCTTTCTTTGTGCGTGTCACCATGGTAAAAAGGTAAGTCCCGCTTATGACGCTGGCGGGCTGATGGTGTCCGTCGACCGCAGTGTCATCCCCAGTCGATGGCGTTATGCGGACGCGGTATGGAGGTGTATGTGATCAGCACGCACGTCTCCCGCCCGTTGTCGTGTTTCTTGACTCTGGAGCCGCTATTAATCGGTTGAGCAGCTTCTCAGTTAACCTCACGAGGCCGAGAACATCCCTCAACAGTCTTCCTCCGAAGAAAAAATCTTTGTAGTACTGGGAACTGAACCCGGGTCCTCCTCATGGCAATCAGCCGCACTGATCTCTCGGCTACAGAAGCGCAGATTGCTAAGCTAACGCTACTACAAATATTTCACTTGTTCAGTATGCATTCATTCTCTGTCAGTAATTTCCAAGTTTTACGTTAATAACTAACATGCAGAGGCTTCATTGAGAGAATAAATAATCATTTTTCGCAGTAATGATAAAATATAAACTACTTATACTGCACGTCTATCTCAACTGTGGGTATTCAATTTGGGTTTCGTTATCGCAGAACCACAATAGTTTACCGTGCAAAAATTTTTGCACTTAACCTCCTCCGTGCACTAGCTCAAATGGTTCAAATAGCTCTGAGCACTATGGGACTCAACATCTTAGGTCATAAGTCCCCTAGAACTTAGAACTACTTAAACCTAACTAACCTAAGGACATCACACACACCCATGCCCGAGGCAGGATTCGAACCTGCGACCGTAGCAGTCCCGCGGTTCCGGACTGCAGCGCCAGAACCGCTAGATCACCGCGGCCGGCCCGTGCACTAGCTTCTACATCTACATTTATACTCCGCAAACCACCCAACGGTGTGTGGCGGAGGGCACTTTACGTGCCACTGTCATTACCTCCCTTTCCTGTTCCAGTCGCGTATGGTTCGCGGGAAGAACGACTGTCTGAAAGCCTCTGTGCGCGCTCTAATCTCTCTAATTTTACATTCGTGATCTCCTCGGGAGGTATAAGTAGGGGGAAGCAATATATTCGATACCTCATCCAGAAACGCGCCCTCTCGAAACCTGGCGAGCAAGCTACACCGCGATGCAGAGCGCCTCTCTTGCAGAGTCTGCCACTTGAGTTTGTTAAACATCTCCGTAACGCTATCGCGGTTACCAAATAACCCTGTGACGAAACGCGCCGCTCTTCTTTGGATCTTCTCTATCTCCTCCGTCAACCCGATCTGGTGCGGATCCCACACTGATGAGCAATACTCAAGTATAGGTCGAACGAGTGTTTTATAAGCCACCTCCTTTGTTGATGGACTACATTTTCTAAGGACTCTCCCAATGAATCTCAACCTGGTACCCGCCTTACCAACAATTAATTTTATATGATCATTCCACTTCAAATCGTTCCGCACGCATACTCCCAGATATTTTACAGAAGTAACTGCTACCAGTGTTTGTTCCGCTATCATATAATCATACAATAAAGGATCCTTCTTTCTATGTATTCTCAATACATTACATTTGTCTATGTTAAGGGTCAGTTGCCACTCCCTGTACCAAGTGCCTATTCGCTGCAGACCTTCCTGCATTTCGCTACAATTTTCTAATGCTACAACTTCTCTGTATACTACAGCATCATGCGCGAAAAGCCGCATGGAACTTCCGATACTATCTACTAGGTCATTTATATATATTGTGAAAAGCAATGGTCCCATAACACTCCCCTGTGGCACGCCAGAGGTTACTTTAACGTCTGTAGACGTCTCTCCGTTGATAACAACATGCTGTGTTCTGTTTGCTAAAAACTCTTCAATCCAGCCACACAGCTGGTCTGATATTCCGTAGGCTCTTACTTTGTTTATCAGGCGACAGTGCGGAACTGTATCGAACGCCTTCCGGAAGTCAAGAAAAATAGCATCTACCTGGGAGCCTGTATCTAATATTTTCTGGGTCTCATGAACAAATAGAGCGAGTTGGGTCTCACACGATCGCTGTTTCCGGAATCCATGTTGATTCCTACATAGTAGATTCTGAGTTTCCAAAAACGACATGATACTCGAGCAAAAAACATGTTCTAAAATTCTACAACAGATCGACGTCAGAGATATAGGTCTATAGTTTTGCGCATATGCTCGACGACCCTTCTTGAAGACTGGGACTACCTGTGCTCTTTTCCAATCATTTGGAACCTTCCGTTCCTCTAGAGACTTGCGGTACACGGCTGTTAGAAGGGGGGCAAGTTCTTTCGCGTACTCTGTGTAGAATCGAATTGGTATCCCGTCAGGTCCAGTGGACTTTCCTCTGTTGAGTGATTCCAGTTGCTTTTCTATTCCTTGGACACTTATTTCGATGTCAGCCATTTTTTCGTTTGTGCGAGGATTTAGAGAAGGAACTGCAGTGCGATCTTCCTCTGTGAAACAGCTTTGGAAAAAGGTGTTTAGTATTTCAGCTTTACGCTTGTCATCCTCTGTTTCAATGCCATCATCATCCCGAAGTGTCTGGACATGCTGTTTCGAGCCACTTACTGATTTAACGTAAGACCAGAACTTCCTAGGATTTTCTGTCAAGTCGGTACCTAGTATTTTACTTTCGAATTCACTAAACGCTTCACGCATAGCCCTCCTTACGCTAACTTTGACATCGTTTAGCTTCTGTTTGTCTGAGAGGTTTTGGCTGCGTTTAAATTTGGAGTGAAGCTCTCTTTGCTTTCGCAGTAATTTCCTAACTTTGTTGTTGTACCACGGTGGGTTTTTCCCGTCCCTCACAGTTTTACTCGGCACGTACCTGTCTAAAACGCATTTTACGATTGCCTTGAACTTTTTCCATAAACACTCAACATTGTCAGTGTCGGAACAGAAATTTTCGTTTTGATCTGTTAGGTAGCCTGAAATCTGCCTTCTATTACTCTTGCTAAACAGATAAACCTTCCTTTTTTTATATTCCTATTAACTTCCATATTCAGGGATGCTGCAACGGCCAAATATTCAGAATAGTGTATCAGTCCGTGGTGAAGCAATACCAGATAGCTTTTTCTTTTTCTTCATTGGTATTTGGCCATCTTTATACAGCCATCCGTCACAGCAAACATCTGGAACCATCTTTGCGTGAGAATTAGTTGAGGTGCAAACATGCTGCTAAATTACAAAGAATCTTGTATTCGATCTAACTGGAAAAATCTGTAGTTATACATGTGACAGTTAACTGTAACAGAATGAAAACTGTTCCTATAGCAGCACAAAATGGTGAGTATGTCTTGGGAGAGACATGAACGTAAAAGAAGGGAACTAGCTTTTTGACGTATCTGGCGATTACAAAAACATAAAAACATATTGGCATATTCGCAGTTTTTTGCTTGTTAGTATTAGTACGCATGTCATGTAATATTATGCATCGTGTCAATGAAAGTAACAACACGTGATGTCAGGTCGTATAACATGACATGCAAACAACTCATCCATCATGGCATGTGTCATGTCGTGCACTATGACACAACGTGTCGTTTAAGTTTAGCATGCATGCATCCACACTCTGGGATACCTTCTATTGTAGACGCATCAACACTCTCGTATAATTTCTTTTGCAGATACATCCCACTCTCTAGAATCACCTAGGTTTGTGTCTCTCTGTTCTTTCACACCTCACCATACATGTAACAGGCGTGTGACTAAGACACGTCACTGCGTTGTAAAAGTAGAGATAACCCGTAAAAAATGGTAAATACGGTAAGACGTTTGTTTTAAATGTGTCTGAAGCTGTTCCCTGCTTTCGTAACTCCGACTCTATCCAGGACATATTCGCCTTTTTTGTGCTATGGAACGAGCCTTTTTCATTCTGATTTCCAACTCTTACTCTGTAATAATTTTGACACTGGATCTCCGTACCTTGGCAACCGATGTAGATTTTTTGTTGACTCAGGCGACGACTGATCCGGTAAAGGTTTTTTTATTATCTTTCGAATCTTGTTGCCTTTATCGTGGAATGGGATAAAGTTTCCGCAAAATAACAGTATGACCATTAATTTCATGTATTTGTCTAACTTAATAGAAAATTGGAACCGATTCGCGCAAGTCTGAAACTTGGTAGTGGCGAATAATCACAGTAAAAAAGGGTATTTTTTTGCACGTGAGCTACGAATGAAGCAAAGTTTTTGAAAGCGAGTTTCCAATTGTATCGTAATAATGGATTTTTTTTAAATTTATTTGATTCCCTTTAAACTATTTTAGAGCATTCAGAGTTCATGTAAGTACGAAATTTAGTTGCTACATTTAGCTCGACGTTAAACCATCGTATCTCGACAACGGGTCAAGACTAATGGGTAAAGAGATTTAGATTTGACTTTATCCATTACGTTCGCTCAAAATTTGAACAGATTCGTACAAGTATAGGAGTGACGCGCTTCAGAAGCCTCACAGAAAAAGTATTTTTTGCATGTAAAATGCAAACGAAGCAATTTTTTTTTCAAACGGTTAAATCATATTAAGTCTAATACACCGATGGACCAAATTTGGACCATCAGTCTAGCTCCAGGCTGGAGTTATTTAAGGGGGATATTTTACACGTAAAACCCTTAGGGTGCACATTGAAACCGTGCCATTAACTGAGTTATGAATTTCAGCCCAATTAAAATCTTTTCCAAAAGATATTAATGGATTTACACAATTTGCCTTGTCGCCAGCTCTTTGCTTAAAATACTGTAACATGTAACGTAGTTATATACTGTAACATAATATGCTATAACATAGCCACACTAGGACAGATGTCCCGCGCCCGGGTTCCCGGGTTCGATTCCCGGCGGGGTCAGGGATTTTATCTGCCTCGTGATGACTGGGTGTTGTGTGGTGTCCTTAGGTTAGTTAGGTTTAAGTAGTTCTAAGTTCTAGGGGACTGATGATTATAGATGTTAAGTCCCATAGTGCTCAGAGCCATTTGAACCATTTTTAAGACAGATCTTCGATTGCCTATACAAGTGGCCGCTGATCCGGGCTAAACCAACAGCTTTTCACCCCATATTCCTAACTCAACTAGGAACCGAGCATCAAACCACGGACCCACCTCCCCCCACTACCCCCTCAACCGCGATTATGTGCTCAGTCTTTTCAGACATTCATGCCAGCGCTTCCGCGCAGTAACAATTACTAAACCATGACATGTTCGCCTCCATAACTGAACGGTTATTTGTAGAAGGCCCGGGTTCAGTTCCCGATACTGCCAGGGATTTTTCCGTAGTGGGAGGTCTGGGACGGGTTGCACTCAGCCTCGTGATGCCAATATGATGCCAGTGGCTGGGGATGACACGGCGGTCGGTCATTAGGTGGTGATAGCTCTTTTTGTTTGGGTCAGAGTGGAAGAGCTAAACAATGACATTGACTGTTAGTTATGAGTTCTCTTGGTAGTTTCATACTTGGCTCTTATATGCAGTTGCACACTTTTGAGGCCACTACAATAGCGTACGTTCTTAGAATTCCTTCGGTCTGAGAAGCATTAACTGGAAATGAAGGAAAAAAATTCTCTCAGTGACGCACGTTAACTTTTTACCATTTAAAAAAGTCATCTCAGTACAATATCACTTTCATGAGAGTACCACACATTTCTCGGATAAGCCACGTCTATATGTTACGATAAATTCCTCTCGAGCCTCCAGGCGTGTCAGTTGGTTAGAAACAGTACTAGTCGACTTTTGTCAATTGGTATCTTTGTCAATGGCTCGAGAGAATGTTTTCAGTACATATCACCTTAAACCATACATTCGTAGTTATATATATTATGTACGCAGGTAACTCGTTCCTTTATTGTACCATTATGTTGTGTTCTGCTAGCCCACATTCAGACTCAGGCTGAATCTTACGGTAATGCTGCCAGAAGTAAATACAGTGTAGCACCACGTACATGGAGTAAGAAACTCCCAGCGGTTCAGGGACGAGGAAGAAATTCAGCTTTGCTGCATAAAATACACAAGAATATCATAATCCACAGAGTTGCAAGCTATGGGATTTTACCATGCATATCGAAAACATTTCCAAGCACTAGTAGTCAGTATAGCGTAACTCGACATCGATAAAAACACATAGCATCATCAGAGTATTAAAAATCTACTGCAACCTCCGTTTCTAACGGTTTCGATGCCGAGGGTGCGTCACAACCTGATTTTGCTAATTTTTCGCTGAACAGCTAGGACCACGACAGATACCCTTATTTTTCAATAGAGGCGCTACTGTAGCGAAAGCCACGGAATATTCTCGGGATGTCAAATATTCTTTCACACTTCGATGTGAAATCTCTCTTGACTTGAGAAAGTTTGCTTACTTTCGACAATGATGTTAGGCAACCAAGAAATTAGTTGTTCCCTCGTTTAATGAATAATGATACTTTGAACTGACCAACAATTGCGTTTCGTTCCGAGACAATCCTACCTGGTCAATCCACGACCCAGATTTACAAACTAACATCAGTGCCTCTGAAGAGAAGCGCCTTTTTCCACCAGGCAGAAGTAATAATACGACTGGCGCCTGCGAGGAAACACGGTGAGGCATCACCGCCAAAGCATCTGACTCTGCCCGAGGGAACCAGACCCAACCTACTGCAGAGCTAAGGTTACCATCGCTGTCTCACGGATGTTAGCCTGTGTTGAGTAGAACCAGGGAACATAATGACGAACTTACATTCGCCATCTTTCTATTCCCAGCCGGCCAGTGTGGCCGTGCGGTTCTAGGTGCTTCTGTCTGGAACCGCGTGACCGCTCTGGTCGCAGGTTCGAATCCTGCCTCGGGCATAGATGTGTGTGATGCCCTTACGTTGGTTAGGTTTAAGTAGTTCTAAGTTCTAGGGGACTGATGACCACAGATATTAAGTCCCATAGTGCTCAGAGCCATTTGAACCATTTTTCTATTCCGAGATGCCTCCCATTACAGGAGGACTTTAGTAGTGGGGGATAGCATGAGCCTTCATTTTCAAATTCTGCTCCCTCGACCCTATCGCTTCAACCACAAGCAGGGAAACGTATCATCGACCCTACGCAGGGAGACCCAGTATCGCTTTCAGTAGTTCAAAACTAGTGAGACTTCCGATTCTTACGGTCCAATGCAGCTTATTCGGGCGTCACCTTCCTCCTCTATGCGGAGGCTCTCCCAATCAACCACCTGGGGAACTGCCCGATAATAGGTAGGTAAGGCTGCTTCCGTGGCCCTGGCTGCGTGGACTTTCTTTGTGAAACACACGCCAAGGTTCTTGACAGGGACCATCTGGCTATTTATAGGGGCTTGGATGGCAAGGCTAACGTCCGGGGCGCAGGAGTAAAGATTTGTCTGTTTAGGGAACTAAAAGTGCAGCACCTCGTAAGCTAGATAGCAGCTGAACAACAATTATAATCAGCGACATGCAGTTTCTCAGAGCTGTATCAAACGGTTGTGGTCTAGTGTCCGATTTTTATCCCGCGGACTATGAGACATTGATTTACTAGTAATTGATAAGTTATGGTCGTTCGTCAGTAAACTTGAACTACATACTATTAGGAGTTATAAGACTTCAAAAATGGTTGAACATGTGAGTGATGCTACAGCAACTGCCAGGCTAAGGTATTTTTCAAGTCAGTGTAAATAGTCTATATTACTACTAAATGGTTAACCCGGTTCATAGCACCCCTACCCACCTTCAAATTGACTAATTAACGGCTTCCAGTAGCAAAAGAAATTTGTGTTTCATAATGTGATATAATTATTTACAGAGTTTAAAAATTTAAAATGCTGTTATAATCGACTCATCAAGAGCTTCAAGGTTTAACACAGTAAAACTTTATTACAGTGTTAAATACTGTGTACATGTCTTGAGGCTGAGTAATTCATCACGCGCAATTACAATCCATCCAGTATTTGAAAATGAGGGCACTTGATGACTTGCAACAAACCTTACACATTATTTCAGACATTTATGAAACTTTTTCTCGCTGATACCTCCCACAAAATGAGGAAAGGAAAACTGTTAATCGCTTACTACATTTTCGCTGTTCATGCAGTAAAAATGCCTCATCAGACTCAACGTTTTTAATTTATTACTGTATTCGCAATACATTTTGTAGAGAGTATTCACATAACCCCACTGAACCTAGCTGTTTAGTTACATGATTGTAAGACACATACGTGAGGAGATCTGACGCGATAGACATTGAGATTTGTGGAAAAACTATTGTAGAAAAACCATCTTTTGCTTAAAACTGAGCGCAAATTCCCTGCACTATACTTACCCAGCGTTTGATAATCTGTGCACTTAGCGATTTCTAACACGCTTCAAATCCAATTTCAAACCTTTTCAATTTTTTTTTTCTCGGTTACAGGCTTCACTTTAGATATTTAACATATTAAATAATATGTGATGAGTAATTGGAAGCAGTTTGAAATATCGGAGTTTGAGCCTTTAAGGATTGGTAGTTACTGGTGTTGTTAGAAACAGCATCAAGTGTACTGTACAAACTCGATAAGAGATTAAAATGTAAGCTCTTGTATAACGACACAGCTTAATAATGTCTCCTAATAAAGCCTTCCAGGGTTGTTCAGTACGTAGAACGTGACAAAAGACGTGAAATACACTGCTGACCATTAAAACTGCACCACCGTGAAGACGGCGTCCAACAAACGTAAAACTGGTAGGAAGCACTACATGCTTTCATACGCAAATTACTACCCTTTCAACGCAAAGGAATGGTGTCGGGTGAAGTAACGCCATCTACTTTCTGTATATAAGGAAGAGGGTTTCTCATTCAGAAATCGCATTCGGACATTTTTTTGTGTGTGAGAAGAATGTGTTATGCCTCACCTAAAATGAAGAAAGTATAAAACTACACGTCGGAAATCGATACCCGCAGTCTAGTCTATTGAGACCAACTTGACGTTCCTCAGTATTGCTACATCCGCTGTTCGTGTTCCCACGAATTTGGAATCTATAGGTTCTGGATGGCCGTACTCATCGGCCAGCAGGGTCTCAGCGGCTCCACAGTATTAGAGCTCGAGAAGGCAAACATGTTCTTCTCTTGGCTGTGCAGCAGCTTAAAGCGTATTTCTTTGAGTCAGGAGATAAGCTTTTTTGCAGCTAGATAAGTATTCACAGGGACAGTGCGACCACAATTAGATCGCTATTGGCTGTCAGTACTGCGACCTCTGTTATTGCTTGCCTTGATGTGATAGCAGAGAGAGGCGGCCGGCACTGGTGCGCCCGGTGACAATTGCATACAGTAATCGTACAACAGCGTCTCTTCAGACGAGTTCCTCTTCTTTGTGCAGCATTGCGACGAACATACCCATATGTAAAGGTTCCGAGAAGAAGGAAAATCGTCGTACTGCATTTGACAGTCATACGGGCGCAGCGCCCGGAGTGCGGTGAGATGGGATGCACAGCACGATCACTTTAGGTTCACATCGTAGGCGTCTTGTACAGCAGGCGTTGCATACTTGACGTCTCCAGGCCGTCGGCTGTATCTTCGAGTTCTACGTGATGTGATCTTTCAGCAAGATAACGCGAGATGGCATGCTGCCCGTAGCTCCCTCGGCACAAAGGATGCTCAAGTTTTTCCCTGGTTAGCATTTTGTCTAGGTCTCTAATATATTGATAGCGTCTGGACAGGGATTATCGAGAGGCTAGAACGCCAGCACACGCTGGCCTCTACGACTGATAAACTTTGCCTCAAGGAAGAATCAGGATGGAATTACGTACACTGGTCGAGTTCGACTGGATGTCCAGCACGAGCAGAGCCATTCTTGCTGCCGTAAGTGGCAGCTCTGAGTACTAAATTGATCATATTCTACCAAATCACGTAGAAACCATATGCAGTGATACGTGGTAGTTACTGGAATTAAGGAAAACGTGGAAGGGAGGACCCACCAATGTAACTTACTTTTCACACAACCTATTTAACGATATATAAGCTGTGTTTTACAGATAGTCGAAGCGTTTAACCATAATATTTTCTTTAACAAAATGAAAAAAATTTGCAAAATTCTTTTGACCTTAAACCTTATGTTGAATAAGTTTTTAATCTTTGCAAAAGAAATCAGAAGTGCTGTATTGTAAAACAGCAAACAATGTAACCATGATTAAAAGATGGGCGGACCTGCAGCCCACCCGTTATCGGGTGAAACAGCGGTGTTTACTACCGCGCTGGACACAGTCTGTATTATTAACTGCCCTCCTGCAACTCATGAAAACTATACAAGCATCATTGATGGCAACACTGATTCAATTATTGAAAACAAATGACGTAGCTTTTAATTCGGGGTTAAGATGCGCACCTGTGCTTGAACGTTAGACTGATTAGCAGACAATATGACAATGATAATGCTTACTTCAAAGCAACCAATCTCTTAATTTCAATCAGCAACCAAGCTGCGACTGGACCCAACCTGTCCCTTCTAACAATTTACTAAAGCCCTGGTGACAGTTGGCTGTTAATATTTTCAAAGTTAAACTGATTGTCGTTATTAAGACCACTCTGAAGGAACGTCTTAAAAGATTACCTGTGAACGTTTACTACAAGAGAACTCACTGAGCGGTGCCAGTGAACGCCAGGTAGAAGAGGGCAGCCAGGCCATGAGCGGTCATCCGACACGAATGCTGCCAACCAACCGACGGGATGTCGGCCTGCTGCTTGTAGTCGACACTGACCCCGGTGAAGTACTCCCGTATCTTCGCTATGCGCAGGGCCTCCTTGTGCAGCTCGTGGCTTCGGCCACTCGGCTCTTGTGACTCCCTCTTCTAGCGACGCTACCGCCAATCTCCAAACTTCGTTCCTTCCTCTTGGGCCAGCGAACGCCGTATATATATCGACAAGCGAAGACTTTCTAAGGGAACAGCCTACAGATACCAACTCTTGCTCATAGATATTGGCAATGGGGCCGCAAGGGGGATAGTCGATACTACACTTGAGCCAGTGGCGCCAGGCAGAACAGTCTACTAACTGAATGGCGCCACAGCTCAACCTTCCCCTCTCAAATCTGAACAAGCCTCCCCCGGGGCTAAGAACCCTTCACTCCGCTGGAATGTTTAATCTGGCTGAGATGAACCCTTATGAGCTTCACCTTTCCCAGGTTCCGGACCAAAGGATTCGCTGGGCTTAAAATTTTGACAGTTGAATATGGACTAAGGAAACGCTGGGTGAGCTTTCCTAAGCGTTTATACAGGGAAGTCCGAAGAACCTCCGGAGTGGTGGATGGATGTAAAAAAAAATCATTTATCTCCCATAAATTGGAGAGCGGGGAATTCATGGGACATACGAGTATTTGGCTAGCTGGGGTGGCCTGGGATGCTTCATTCCGTGCGGAGTTCAACGCTAAGTTTAACCAGGGCAAGGTGGTATCCCACTTCTTGGGCGATTTTTGGTGGTAAATAATCAACGCTCACTTCAAGTTGCGGTTAATTCTTTCGGGTAAGGAAGCCTCAGATTAATATGTTTAATCCCATTACCAAAACAGATTTGTCTAAACGACCTTGCCAGAAAGCCAGGTGCTTTATCAGTAGCCAATGCCCGTCGTGGCCTGAACCACCTAAACATATTAGTAAGATGAGTGATGGTGATACGAGCGGTCACGCCCCGGCTAGATATAAACCAACCGAACCTAGAATAGGCGTCCACCACTACGAGAATATACAAATTTTTGACCGGAGAAGTGGACCCACATAATCAACAAACCATTTGTCCAATAGATGCTCTTACCATTCCGACTGAAGCAGTCACCTTGCCAGGGAGTTACTTGGTTTTCCCTTCTTACAATCTTGGTATTCTTTGACTAAACCTCTAATGTCTTTATCAAGTGTCGGCCAGGTCAGCTGCTCCTTGACCTTCTCTAAAGTTTTATAAAAACCTAAATGCTGGAGAGTCATAGAAGTACTAGAAGACCGGAATACCTAAGGTTTGGGAGACAAATTGTAGCTTCCACAGACCTACCCCTGCGGTTACACAGAATGACGTTCTGCAGAAAATAGTCACTGGATTCCTGTCCATCTAGTATTTGCTTCCTTCGCGCTCCCCCCCGGTCTTGTTTTTGTTCAGTTTTCAAATTATTAATCAGTTGGGGTACATCGGTAATGATCGTACATACTACGTGACTGGTGTTTCCTCAACAAGCTCATGCTGTTGGAACATCCTGCTAAGGGTGTGAGCAACCTGATTATCAGATCCCTTAACGTGCCGAACCTTATAATGGAAAGCCGAAATGCGGATCGTCCATCTCGCGTTACGCCCTGCCTTCCTAGGACGATCTAGGAACCAACTAAGGGCCTGATTATCCGTCTCTAGGTCAAGTTCACGATGTTCGAGATGGAACCGAAATTTTTCCAGGGCAAATAACACAGCTAAAGCTTCGCACTCATACACTGCTCAGGCCCCTCCAGACGTCGGGAAGCAAATGCTAACGGGAGCCTGATACATTGATCTTCCTGTAAAAGAATTGCTGCCACACCAGGATTGCAAGCTTCAGTCTGGACCACAAATCTTTTCTTTAAGTCAGGTACGGCTAAAACCGGTGGGTTGGCAATTGCAGTTTTAATTCCTTCAAAGGCTGCCTGCTGACTTTCAGCCCAAGCGAATTTCTCAATATTTCTGCGTAAAAAATTTAACGGAGCTGCAATTGCGCAAAGTTTGGGACAAATCTGTAGAAATAATTAGCCATTCCCACAAATTACGTGACCTCCTCTTGTTTCGTGGCCTGCTGCTTATAGTCGACACTGATCCCCGTGAAGTACACCTCTATCTTCGCTCTGCGCAAACCCTACTTGCGCAGCTTCGGCCGCTCGGATCTCGTGACCACCTCTTGTCGCGACGCTACCGCCAATCCCCACACTTCGTACCTCCCTCTCGGACCAGCGAACATGGTACAGTACGTATTGGACCGCAGTCTCTGTGAAAAAGTATGATTGAGTCAATGGTCTCTAGCATGGAAACCATGCATTTCCGGACATAAGTTCATTAGACAGTTTTTGTTCCGTATTCTCTCATCGATCAACTCTGGAGTTTGTACACGGTGGAAAAATCACCCTGTATACTTCCTAATATACTGCATTGTGTTGTACGGAACTGGGGATCTAAAAACGATGGAGAGGCTTTGTCCCCGCCGTAGCCCGCAGTGGTACACAAACCCACAACAGGCTACAGCAGTCCACTCACCCCACCGCCTCCCCACACCGAACCCAGGGTTATTGTGCGGCTCGGTCCCCCGTGGACGTCTGACACCAGACTAGTGGAACCCGAATGTTCGCGTGGTAGAGTGATTATGGCGTACGCGTACGTGGAGAAAGTGTTTGCGCAGCAATCGCCGACATAGTGTAAGTGAGGCGAAATACGAGGAACCAGCCCGCATTCGCGGGCCAGATGGAAAACCGCCTTCAAAACCATCCACAGACTGGCCGGCACAACGGACCTCGACATTTATACCCAGGGCAGATTCGTACCGGGGACCGGCACGCCTTCCCGCATGGAAACTATACTGCATACACAGATCTTTCTATCTGATCTCTTTCCTGGTGTTGGAATTTTAATGGGCAGTAGTGTAACTTGTAAACTGATGTTAATTTAGCTATCGAAAATTTAAGCACCCACTATCTGTTCCCCAAGGACTAAATGCTAATAACTCGTCTTTCATTCGCTATCTGAGAGTAATGCATGAACAGTGTGTGACAGAGTAATTCCCATTTCCAATTGTTTCTGTAAGCTGACGTGATTTACTTTGGCAACATTTAAAAACTGATAGCAAGAATTTTTGAAGAAAAATGTCTAAACCAACTGAATTTAACGCAGCATTTATCATTGTCATGACTATAGGAGTACATTGAGCATCTGCACAGGCATTACAAAGCTACTGCATAGCACAAAACTGTCGGCACCAGGTAGTCTACGGGCCGACAGTGGCTCGGCAACAAACCGGGAAACAGAATACCGCAGGAGGAAATGAAAAGTCACCGTGCGAGTCAATCTACGGGGAAACAGAATGTCGGAAACCGCGTACAGATGCGCACCGGTATGAACAGAACACACGGCAGATGCGGGCGGCTGACGGCTGAGCACATTGGAATGGCACACGGTAGGAGAGACAAGGCCAGGCTTTCAGTCAGCCGCAACTAAAAACTTCTGTCAGCATGTCTGCCGCTATACAGTGCTTCGCGAGCCGCCGCCCTCCCCCCCCCTCCCCCTCCCTTCAATGGCAGTTGGCCGCACTAGATTGCTGCGCTTCCCACATCAGATGGTATGCCTCCATCGCAACATCTGCTGACGGGGCTGCTAAAATACTTGATACGTGATGAGCCTCTTCTATCAAGATGTAACGGATGGTTTGATACCAAGCTCGGCAGTTAGAAAGCACACAGCTAAGCTGTATGATTAAAGTCATGACAGTCTGGTAGTACCTACACAGTTAGCAAACGAAATGGAAGTGACTCAGAGACCTAAGTCATAGCACCGAACGTGTTTATGGCTTTGGTGGCGCAGTGGTTAGCACACTGGACTCGCATTCGGGAGGACGACGGTTCAATTCCCTCTCCGGCCATCCTGATTTAGGTTTTCCGTGATTTCCCTAAATCGCTTCAGGCAAATGCCGGGATGGTTCCTTTGAAAGGGCACGGCCGATTTCCTTCCCCATCCTTCCCTCACCTGAGCTTGCGCTCCGTCTCTAATGACCTCGTTGTCGACGGGACGTTAAACACTAATACCCCCCCCCCCCCCAGAAATATTCATCTCAGTAAAAATCCGAGAAATTTCTCAGCCAGGGAAGAATTTCGAATGTTTTCTACTACTTTCGTGCTTTTTAGGCATATAGCAAGGAACCTTATCTATCTGAAAAATCCAGTACCTTCTACGTGGAAACGCAATAGTCGAGGATGTGATTCGTAGCTAAGTGAGTTTATCCTTCACACTGATCAATGGTGCTGAAAATTGTAAAGCAAAGCTGAAGATTCTCTGACGGTCTGTTTCTGAGACCTCTGCAGTGGAAACTTTGTTTCTATCGAATGCTGTCGGACGCAGCAACGTGTGAAGCAGCAAATATGACATGAGAAGAGCTTCTGATTAGTAACGGTCTAGTTTCGATCTTATGGCGTAAACTCCTGTCTTGTGTGTTAACTACAGATAATGCGGGTGGAGACACATCCGTGTACCTCGGTGCAGGAGGATACGCTTCACCTTTATAAACGTTACGAGTTTGGTTTCCGCATTATCCAATAAAGTCCAGAGTTCCTGCGCTGCATTTTTCTCCTCGGATATCAATCATACGCAGCTTACATGATAATGATCCTTAAACTAAACTAAACTTCGTCCGAGCGGGCCTTGGAAGGTCCAACGGTACCGACCGGCCGCCGTCTCATCCTCAGCCCACAGCCGTCACTGGATGCAGATAAGGAGGGATATGTGGTCAGCACACCGCTCTCCCGGCCGTATGTCAGTTTACGAGACCGGAGACGCTACTTCTCAATCAAGCAGCTCCTCAGTTTGCCTTACAAGGGCTGAGTGCACCCCGCATGCCAACAGCGCTCGGAAGACCGAATGGTTACCCATCCAAGTGCTAGCCCAGCCCGACAGCGCTTAACTTCGGTGGTATGACGGGAACCGGTGTTACCACTGCGGCAAGACCTTTGGCCTGATAGTGATACACATTATTTTAAAAAAAGACTCCTATTAAAAAATTTCGCTACAGACACCAACAATTCAGACATCAGCTTATCAAATGCATGGATTCTTTCAGGACAATGGTCGACCATCTTCCGTTTTCTTAACTCGAAGCAATGACACTGTTCTCATGACATCAATGAGAAAAATGAGCATAGACCGTCTGACAGCTACATTCTGTACATAGTGTCTACCTGTAGTCTAGGTGGTGCTAATGAACTCGACGGTGTAGTCGCCGAGTTTTCATACATTCGTTCGGAGATGAACGTGCTTAACTCTAGAAATAGATAACAAGCCGCCATCAATGCCTTCTATTTCTGCCGCATGTGCCGAGTTGCTGGATCATGATAAATGCCTCTAAATCGTAATGATATGCGGAGCTCCATAACAAAATCATCATTGGCTAAGAAGACGAATATAATTGAAGATTAGGGTTTAACGTCCTTTCGGAAATGAGATTCAAAAATGGCTCTGAGCACTATGGGACTTAACTGCTACGGTCATCAGTCCCCTAGAACTTAGAACTACTTAAACCTAACTAACCTAAGGACAGCACACAACACCCAGCCATCACGAGGCAGAGAAAATCCCTGACCCCGCCGGGAATCGAACCCGGGAACCCGGGCGTGGGAAGCGAGAACGCTACTGCACGACCACGAGATGCGGGCTCGGAAATGAGATTATTAGAGACCAAGTGCAAACTATGATTATCGAAGGAAATGGGCCATATCCTTTCAAAAGAATTATCCTGGCATTCACCTGAAGCAACTTAGGAAAATCACAAAAAACAAAAATCTGTAAGGCCGAAAGCGGGTTTGTTACTCTGTCCTCCTCAATAGGAGTCCCACGCCCTACAAACGCACCAGCTCTCTCGGTGAGACTTTGCACAAGTAATTGCTTGTACATCCGTCTCCTGCAATTAATACGCCAATCACAATTGACGTTTTTAGGAGGCTAATATCAGATAATGTTTATAAAAGACCGTCCTAGATCATCAGGAAAATTCAGATGAATAAAACTGTTTTGGTAGGTGTTGTAGTAAGCACGATGCTCTTATGAAAGAAAACAAACTCATCGCAAGTAAACGCGTTGGGCATCCGCCATATAAGACACACAGATGTGGAGGATTGTGACAATTCAGCGCAGATTAGTGGCAAAGTTGTCGGGAGGCATTTTCTAAAAAGACAAGCATCACAAAGAAAGAATTTCCAAACGATACTTCCGCTGTATTGCCACATAAAAGTGCAAATGCTTAGACTCAGTTCGCATATGAAGTTTCCCGCTATGGTTAATATTTCCACACTCCCTGTAACCTCCCCCTCACTTACCGACCTTAATGACAGTGAAAGATGAAACCGCGTGTACCTAATGGGAGTTTTGGAAAAGCAATCGTCACCGAAGTTAAGCTGTCGGTAAAGAGGGAGGAAAGGGTTACATCTAAATGAACGGAAATGTGCTAATGAAACTGGTGGAAATTAATTTTGAAAAGGGGTAAAGTTAATAAAGAAAGTAAATGTGCAGCCGTTACGTTAACAATTAACTAGCGGTAATTAGGTATTTGAGATTTGGGGAAAATCACGGTCGCCAGTCCTAAGGACAATTACTATAGTAACTGAAAAAGAAAGGTTATTACACATATAATTAGCACTAGAAGCGTGGCAACTGAAGGTTGACACGTGTAGTGTGAAAACTGAAAGTTTTTCAGAAGTAATAAATTTAGCTACACCCTGACTTAATTTAGCAAAAGAATTAATAAAACCGAAAAATCGAAAGTTAATTTAGTGACTGAAGTTAATAGTGAGCTTTCTTTCTGAAGCACATCGAAATTAAGTAAAATACGGTTAGTCTTGGACTACCTCAACAATCATTTCTAAAGCTACTTGAATCTACGCAATTTAGAAATAAGAGATTTAACTTTGAACTTGAATTAAATGATTCTGAACAATTAGCAATAGTAAAATTTAGTGCGTACCAAGCTGAACTGCAGTCACAGGTACGCTAAAATATGCTAACAAAACTCGCACTCTTAATTTGTGCTTATGTAATCTGAATATTGTAGCCAGCTATGAATACTTTGAAATTAAAGCAGTGAAATCGAATGGTATAATTTTAATGCTGGCGTTTAAATTTCAACGACACTCGGGTTCATTTCGGAAAAGGAAGGGACCCTGCTTGGTAATGCAATTGGGACAATGAGCAACAAAGGTTCATGCTAAGTTGCTGTTATTATAGTTACGAAAATGGTACAGTTTGAAAAGCTGAGGTCTGCCATACAGTTCTAAAACTTTACTTGCTTCCAGTCTTCCTTGATGGTTGATTGAAGGTTTGAAGCCGTCGATCGAGGAGGTGGCGACAGTCACTCATTGTCGGCCGTCGCTGTTGCAGAAGCTGGATGTTGGCGCGCCTTCTTCTCGACACGGTCACCAGACGAAACGGGCTCTTGATGTGCGCTAGTTAATGTTTCCCGTCCGCGACACCATGTCAGAAACTATCATCGCAAGTCGAGCGCAATTACATGCTGCCAAACCCCGAAAGCGCGGCAACTCGCGGGAGCGTCACACAACACACCTGCTCCACTCGCTACTCCCGCCAGACTCCTTCTGCTCAGCGCGCTCCACGCGGCAGAGTTAACACCACCAAAGATCCTACACACTTTGATTCTTCACACGACCTATCGATGTAATCGTTCGACAGCAGTTTTCCCTAGGCAAGACCCAGCGTAAAAGTACAAATAATATTTACGTTACAAACCAACATAAATGCATAAATATATATATACAAACAGTAAAACAATTACAATATATAAAGAGACAGAAATGTCATATCTTGAGGTAACAAAACAAGGAAAAAATTACAGTACAATAGATGGAAATAGGAGGATATGCATTTCCGGCGTTACACGTGCCCCCCATTGTCTGAGGATGTTCGTGTAACGTAAACAGACTCAGAAAATGTCCCAAAAAAGAAACAGCGGAAATGCATATGCTCAAAACATCAAAAAAATTCAGCATTCGTCTAATTAACCATAAACCAATTTTTAGACAATAATAATTGAGTGGAGACACTCCTAATCTTATTCCACTCTGTCATCTTGCACAAAATAAAACAGGTTGACAACATATCAAAATTCATAGAAAACATAGAAAATGGTTTAGCTATTCCAAAATCATTAAAATTCGTAACACTATAAGAAATGGAATACTATTTGCAAAATTGATCAGAGTACATGGTCATAAAAAACAGGTATATCAAAATACGCAAACTAATAATTAATTACATAGAATACACATTTTTATGTAACCTTTCCATAATTAATTTTCTCGTCATGTCCAATTAACGCTAAACAAGAAAATAATATACAGCAGATCGAAAAAAAACATAAATATTGACAGTAGAATTCTTTCAGCTGTCCAGGAAGAAAAACAGTTCCGCCTTCCGTACCCGCAAGTACAAAGAATGCCGACAGCGGCACAAGAGCCGTCAGCGGCACAAGAGCCGACAGCGGCTTCGCCTCGCAAGTATTGTTGCGCCCGCCTGTGCGGCACGCTTGATCTCACTCGCCCTTGTAACGGCGTTTCCAGAACGTCCGTTTCACTAGATTCTTTAGGAAAAACTCACTCCCGAGTAATCTCAAGGAGTCCCTTAATACTATCACAGCGGATAACTCAACACTGTCCATCATCACATGCATGTACTAGCCTGAAACTTAAAACAGCGTCTAAGTACATCGGCAATGACTAATGAAAACACACATTCATGAAATATTACAGAAAGTTACAAAATCATATTTACATTGCTTAATCTACTGTGACTCAGCTGAAAACTTAAACTAGCAGCTTGGATTTTTCAGATGATTACTAATCAGTTACTCTTAAACCATTTAGTCAAAATTAATTACTTATTAATTACAACTTCTTTAATGACCTCTAGGTCAGGCAAAAGCATCGTAACATGGCACATCCTTAAATCTTACACTCTATATTTACATACTGTACAAATTACCCATTGTGTGGTATTAATCGATCCTAGGTTGGTACAATTTCAAGTCTACAATATTCCGTATAACTAATCGTTTTCCAAAGCTTGGATACTCTAAGCAATAAGCATTTGTGTGAGGTATACCAATGACTTTATATGGTCCATTATAAACAAACTTAAATTTAGAGATTTCATTGTCTATCTCGCTCGATTTCTCATGAGCTTTTACAAGTACTAAGTCTCCGATTGCAAACTTAGCAAAACGCGCTTTAGCGTCATGACGACGTATGCGAGCATCGGCTTTTAGCTTCATTACTTCTCGCAAACGATCTTTTTTCACACCAATACTAATGTCAATCCGTGGAGAGAATTTGATTATCTCTTCCACTAAACTTTTACTTCTGTCAGTGCCGAGATTCCTCACATTACAGTAGTTCAAATTCATTCCTACGTCAATGTCATCCGGCCAGTTAACAATGTGTATAGGCTGGTATTGCTTATGCACACCGTCACCTGCCTCGTCAAAACTAACTACTATTGTTTTATCTTGTGACGTACATGTCAAAGTTTTGCTTTCGCAGTTAATCACTGCACGGTACTTTAATAGCCAATCTAACCCAATAATTACTCCCGTAGTTAAGTCTGGCACGACGACAAACTCTTGTTCAAATCGTGCCCCACATATCTCGAAGTTGACAAAAATCTGTTTTGTGACCGGTTTACTGGCCTTCCCAGTAGCACCGATAATTTTCACTCCTGTTACTGGCATAACTACGATGCCAGGTCTGTCTTTCAGTAACTCAAATATTTTCCCAGATACAGCACTCAATTCTGCACCGGTGTCAATCAACACGTTTAGTTGTAGGTCATGCATATTAACAGACACTACTATCTGTCTACACTTGTCCTCGGCTGTTTCTTTATTTTCCCACAGTTAATCCTCGTCTATATCCAGGTCATTCCAGAAAAAACCATCCGGCTTTGACCCTAAATCCGGCTTATCTGGCGGCTTTTTCAGCCTCTGTTCACATACAGTTTTAATTTCAACACGTTTGTCCTGAGGCTTAGCCTGTAGCTTCGCCTCCAATACCGAAACCTTTTCCTGTAACTCGTCAACTAGTGAGTGTTGCTTTGCTATCAATTCATTAATCGTCACCTTCGTTGATTCCACTTTGGTCAGATTAATCTCATCCGCCAATCCACCTGGAGGAATGTGTCCAGTAGTTTCTGCAATTACTTCCGCTAGATCTGCGCAGCCCACACTGCTATCGTCTGACCGTATAATGTCAGCTCTAACCTCATACACGTTGTAATCTATGTGCTTTTCTACCAATCGTGTCCGGCTATCACTAAAATTTTCGCAATCTTTCTCCTTAATACTCTCGCAATGTTTAAACTGGAGGTTTGCGTCGGATGGGTCGGTTACTTCTACCACTGAAACTTTCGGTAAGGTCTGCCGGTTAGGGCCAGAACTTTCCGTTACTACTTCAACATCTAACACCTGCGGGACGAAACACGACGAATCTTGCTCGTGCTCCCCCTTAACATCAACTATTTCTAGTAAAGTCTGCCGATTAGGGCCAGAACTTTCTATCATTTCACAAACACTATCTTCCTGCGGGACTAGACGCGGAAAATCCTGCACGCGCTCCCCATAAACACTTCTCCCATACAGACCCCTATAATCTCTTAGTTCGTCGTATAAGCGACCGAACTGCCTTAACCAGACCTCATCCCTCTCTGCATCCCCTCGCTCGATGACGGACGTGTTATCCGACATCTGATCTTCTCTCAACAATTGCGAATCATTCTTAAACTCAATCTCCAGTTCCGCTGTGGGTATTACAGCTGCCACTTTATGATCGATTTCCGGAACACTACTTAAATTGTTCTCACTGACAGCGAATGTATTTTCTACTGCCGTGTATACAGCTGATCTACTACTTGTGGGCGCACTATTTTCTCTTAACACTGGCACACTCTCCCGCCGTTGATTATTCCACACGGAATTTTCATAATGACGATACCTGGGTTTTCTCCTGTTATTGGGCCGCCAAAATTTCTCCACGCCCGCTCGGCCCCTCACCGGCGCGGCTAATGGTTTCCCTGTCTCGTCCCAGCAGACACGCTCCTCGGATGCTGCTGAGGCGGCTGATCACACCCTTTGGCGTTATTACTATTCTGTGAAGCCCGTATCACGTTAGTGTGATACTGGTTTCCGTCATTCCTGTCATTATTTGCATTGTACCGATTGTCATTACGGCCCCAACCACTATTGTTATTACTGCCAAGATTGCGGTATGCATTATTCCCATAGTTATCATTGTTGTGGTTGCTGTGGTACCCGTTGTTACCACGGCCTCTACCACTGTCGCGATAATTGCGCCAATTGTCCTCGTCCTCAACTCTTTCCAGGAAATCATTCACTGTCCTATAATTGCTTCCTACGTAGCGTTTTGTATCATCTGGAAGCTTCTTGTAGAGTTCCCAGACTATTTCGGATTCCGTGCGGCGATCACGCAAATATTCCAACTTGCGGATCCAGCCCTCACAAAACTCCTTCATCGAGCCGCGCGAATTCGCATCGAAAGGCCTCGATACGACAAATTCGCGCCAAACACTTTGCTGTTTTTGCTCTGACCAGTATTCAGCCAGAAACAAATTTTTAAACTCGTCAAAAGTCAGGTTCGTAATGTTGAGGTTTAAGCCCCAACGCTTGGCGTCACCAGCCAGCACATCAATAACCGCATTAATTTTTCTCTCATTAGTCCATGATCTGGGTAAAACTCTTTCACAATTTTTAATGAAATCCGTCGCGTGTATACCGCCTTTTTTCAAGGGGTCGAACCGCTCCCCTTTCGTCAACAATTCCGAACTATGTGCACAGATTGGCACATAGCTCTGTTTTTCGTCAAGTTTCTTTTCTAATTCCGACACTCTCGTAATTACTTGGCAAGTGATTGTCGCAAGCGTTTCCACTTCCCTCTTTTTCTCTTCGCAGGTATTAGCCTGCTCCCTCACTTTAGTGTCTACTTCGGACACTAAAGCCTTTAAAGTTTCCACCTTCTGTTGATCCTCTTTTTTCACTAATTGAATTTGTTCCGTCACCTTATTCTCGATGATCGGAGCAACTGCTTCTCCTACACTTTTCTCGATTATGCTAATTTCGGAATCAAAACGAGTATTTATGCTCGCAATTTCCGCCTGAACGCCTATCATTTCCTGTTTAAGATTACCGATTTCGGTATTAATTACAACAATATCTTCTTTGATTTTATCAACTTTTGTATTATCAACTCCAACATTGTTGTTAACAACGTTAATAGCTTTGTTCTGATTGTGTAGCTTGGCCGATTGACTCTTGATTTCGTTAATCAAAACATTCAATAAATCAGTTAAATTCCCGGAAACTACCGGTTCCACTTCCGTAGCGGCTTCCTCTTTAATTGTCCCCCCGTATTCGTCATAAAGGGATTCAGGTTTGATTTTCACTTCCGATTCCGAAACATTTTCTAAAGTTTGGAATTCCATTTCTGCTCTTTGTTGCGTTTCGGTGGTCGCGTCTTTCATGCTAGCCGCTTGCCCCTGAACAATGGGTACCGCGGTGCGCGTTTCCCACTGTTCGACCGATTGTTCCGTATCCAAGTCTACCAAATTTTGGCAATTGTTGCCTTCACTCATTTTAATTATTTTCAATATAAATGCCAAATCTGAAATATAATTAGGATTACTCCCACTACTTATTGTCGCTGACGTAACGGCCTGTACGTAACCAATACTTTGTTACGAGATTTGCACAATGCAAAATTCGTGTCCAGAACAACCTCAAATCTGAAGATTGTCCTGTCACCAGGTCGCCACGTGTAACCTCCCCCTCACTTACCGACCTTAATGACAGTGAAAGATGAAACCGCGTGTACCTAATGGGAGTTTTGGAAAAGCAATCGTCACCGAAGTTAAGCTGTCGGTAAAGAGGGAGGAAAGGGTTACATCTAAATGAACGGAAATGTGCTAATGAAACTGGTGGAAATTAATTTTGAAAGGGGGTAAAGTTAATAAAGAAAGTAAATGTGCAGCCGTTACGTTAACAATTAACTAGCGGTAATTAGGTATTTGAGATTTGGGGGAAATCACGGTCGCCAGTCCTAAGGACAATTACTATAGTAACTGAAAAAGAAACACCCAGCCATCACGAGGCAGAGAAAATCCCTGACCCCGCCGGGAATCGAACCCGGGAACCCGGGCGTGGGAAGCGAGAACGCTACCGCACGACCACGAGATGCGGGCTCGGAAATGAGATTATTAGAGACCAAGTGCAAACTATGATTATCGAAGGAAATGGGCCATATCCTTTCAAAAGAATTATCCTGGCATTCACCTGAAACAACTTAGGAAAATCACAAAAAACAAAAATCTGTAAGGCCGAAAGAGGGTTTGTTACTCTGTCCTCCTCAATAGGAGTCCCACGCCCTACAAACGCACCAGCTCTCTCGGTGAGACTTTGCACAAGTAATTGCTTGTACATCCGTCTCCTGCAATTAATACGCCAATCACAATTGACGTTTTAAGGAGGCTAATATCAGATAATGTTTATAAAAGACCGTCCTAGATCATCAGGAAAATTCAGATGAATAAAACTGTTTTGGTAGGTGTTGTAGTAAGCACGATGCTCTTATGAAAGAAAACAAACTCATCGCAAGTAAACGCGTTGGGCATCCGCCATATAAGACACACAGATGTGGAGGATTGTGACAATTCAGCGCAGATTAGTGGCAAAGTTGTCGGGAGGCATTTTCTAAAAAGACAAGCATCACAAAGAAAGAATTTCCAAACGATACTTCCGCTGTATTGCCACATAAAAGTGCAAATGCTTAGACTCAGTTCGCATATGAAGTTTCCCGCTATGGTTAATATTTCCACACTCCCTGTAACCTCCCCCTCACTTACCGACCTTAATGACAGTGAAAGATGAAACCGCGTGTACCTAATGGGAGTTTTGGAAAAGCAATCGTCACCGAAGTTAAGCTGTCGGTAAAGAGGGAGGAAAGGGTTACATCTAAATGAACGGAAATGTGCTAATGAAACTGGTGGAAATTAATTTTGAAAAGGGGTAAAGTTAATAAAGAAAGTAAATGTGCAGCCGTTACGTTAACAATTAACTAGCGGTAATTAGATATTTGGGATTTGGGGGAAATCACGGTCGCCAGTCCTAAGGACAATTACTATAGTAACTGAAAAAGAAAGGTTATTACACATATAATTAGCACTAGAAGCGTGGCAACTGAAGGTTGACACGTGTAGTGTGAAAACTGAAAGTTTTTCAGAAGTAATAAATTTAGCTACACCCTGACTTAATTTAGCAAAAGAATTAATAAAACCGAAAAATCGAAAGTTAATTTAGTGACTGAAGTTAATAGTGAGCTTTCTTTCTGAAGCACATCGAAATTAAGTAAAATACGGTTAGTCTTGGACTACCTCAACAATCATTTCTAAAGCTACTTGAATCTACGCAATTTAGAAATAAGAGATTTAACTTTGAACTTGAATTAAATGATTCTGAACAATTAGCAATAGTAAAATTTAGTGCGTACCAAGCTGAGCTGCAGTCACAGGTACGCTAAAATATGCTAACAAAACTCGCACTCTTAATTTGTGCTTATGTAATCTGAATATTGTAGCCAGCTATGAATACTTTGAAATTAAAGCAGTGAAATCGAATGGTATAATTTTAATGCTGGCGTTTAAATTTCAACGACACTCGGGTTCATTTCGGAAAAGGAAGGGACCCTGCTTGGTAATGCAATTGGGACAATGAGCAACAAAGGTTCATGCTAAGTTGCTGTTATTATAGTTACGAAAATGGTACAGTTTGAAAAGCTGAGGTCTGCCATACAGTTCTAAAACTTTACTTGCTTCCAGTCTTCCTTGATGGTTGATTGAAGGTTTGAAGCCGTCGATCGAGGAGGTGGCGACAGTCACTCATTGTCGGCCGTCGCTGTTGCAGAAGCTGGATGTTGGCGCGCCTTCTTCTCGACACGGTCACCAGACGAAACGGGCTCTTGATGTGCGCTAGTTAATGTTTCCCGTCCGCGACACCATGTCAGAAACTATCATCGCAAGTCGAGCGCAATTACATGCTGCCAAACCCCGAAAGCGCGGCAACTCGCGGGAGCGTCACACAACACACCTGCTCCACTCGCTACTCCCGCCAGACTCCTTCTGCTCAGCGCGCTCCACGCGGCAGAGTTAACACCACCAAAGATCCTACACACTTTGATGCTTCACACGACCTATCGATGTAATCGTTCGACAGCAGTTTTCCCTAGGCAAGACCCAGCGTAAAAGTACAAATAATATTTACGTTACAAACCAACATAAATGCATAAATATATATATACAAACAGTAAAACAATTACAATATATAAAGAGACAGAAATGTCATATCTTGAGGTAACAAAACAAGGAAAAAATTACAGTACAATAGATGGAAATAGGAGGATATGCATTTCCGGCGTTACATCCCGTAGCCAGTGTTCTTGGCCGTTCTTCTAACATGCTGACATGAGACCACTTGCAATGTCACTTACAGAGACATTATAGAATACGAGATGTCGAAATGCAGTTATGGTAAATACAGAGGCCCATACCATGTCATGAAAATGTTGTACCTTTATGACAGCCCAGATGCCTTCCTTATACAACTTAGAAGGGGCCTAATGAGGTGTTATTGGCACTAGTATGTGTACCAACTGCCTCGCAAACAGTTCCACTTACTGTCACTAAGTGACACCACATTCGTGGCACTGAAATCACTTTCCATGCGAAATTAAAAACAGTTCAAGATGTCGGAGGGAAGTAAATTGAAAGAATTGGCAGGAAATTCAAAAATGGCTCTGAGCACTATGGGACTAAACATCTGAGGTCATCAGACCCCTAGAACATAGGACTACTTAAACCCAACTAACCTAAGGACATCAAACACATCCATGCCCGAGGCAGGTGTGGTGGTTAATCCACCCTAATCAGCCAATTGCTGATGAGCCGGAGGGCCGGGCCACATAAGCAACATTCACAGTTTATAACAACAACACTTATTAACTTTTCTTTGGCCAAATAAAATTTTATCTTTAAAATTCAAAATCCTTACAAGCACGGTCAGCCGCCTTATTCAAACAACAACAACATTAATCTTTAACCAAGCATTAAGTAACTTGCAAGTTAATTAAATTCTATACATAGTAAAGCTCCCAAAAGGAGACTACAATAATGAGATAAAGTTTAACCAATAATGGATATCACAAATTTATTTTTTTAGCACAAAAGGAAATACCAACAGATACATCGCTTCGTGACATTTTGAAAACAGGTGACGTCACATAGGCACGGGCAAATTCAAGTAGCAGAAGGGGGGCCCACTGGACCCAGACCAGAGACGGCTAGACCCAGAACCCACAGCAAGCGGCGAGCTGGACAGGGTGCCGCACACAGTACACCATAACACACTGCAAAGAAATCTCTTAGAGCACGTGCTACTATACAGTTTGAAAGAAAGGGGGGTGGGAGGGGGAGAAAACGGCAAACATTAATTCCTCAAACGTAAAATAACTACGATGTATAAAATAACAGCCTATTTCACGAACTATGAAATAAAATAGTCAAGGGTGAATCGGTAACTAATGCCCTTGACGTAACCTTAAAGGACGATGGAGAATAGCATAATACCAAGTCAGCTTAGAAATTTAAACTACACTAGTAGGTTAACATATGCTCACTGAAACTGGGGAGCTCATTTAAATTAGCCCTTAACAGGATACTGATAAACAGTCAAGTAAGGCTACCATTTCACAGTTTACCAGTGGACAAGTAATGCAATTAGACAACACAGAACGTACAGATTCAATGTTAAGCCTGTGCTTTGAACCAACTATAACAACGTCCACACGGCTCACTGTACCAGGAAAAATATTACAGTTTCACCATACTGGCCTATGTCGTCCGTGACTACGAACAGCAATAGTATCAATTAATACGCCTTGCTTACTCGGACTGTATCACACCACATACTCCAGATAAACCTTTAGCCAAACACAATAACACGTGTTTACTTAAACAGCACTAAATAGAGGGGACCTTTTGGTTGGCAAGACAACAGTTTCCAGTCATGTGCCGATACTTGGGAAGCAAGGATCAGTATTATATGCACACCAAAAACATGACAAGCAATTATCACCAAATCTTTTATAAAATCCCTTACAGATCCAAATCAGGGCCGCACAAGTCGATTAGGGTAATGTGGCCGAGTCCAGTTCCCACACTACAAGCCAGGCTCGGTGTTGCAAACGTGTCAAACACACCACAACCTCTGCGTCATGCCCCGGCCTGCTCAACCACTCTCGCCTCTGATTCTCACGCGCACCGCGGCTCTCCAGCTGTCCCCTTTCTAGCCTCCACGCTCCGTCGCAGCCAAAAGTCACGTCAAACGGCCGAGCCCAAAGATCACACCATGCAGACCCGATCGATCAATCGATACGATCCGACACGGTGAGCAGGATTCGAACCGGCGACCGTAGCGGTCGCGCGGTTCCAGACTGTAGCGCCTAGAACCGCTCCGCCACTCCGGCTGGCGGGAAATTCAAAACAAGCCAGTAGTCCTGCCCTTTAAATGGCAATAAATTTAAAATAACTGGTGAGAAATTTCAAAATCAAAGAGGGAAGGTGACGCGAAATTAACAAAAAGAGATGGGAAATTCAGGATAACTAAAGATGACATTGGTGGTAGAAAAAAAGAAAATAAACAAAACCCTCAATCGTACTTTGTGCCCAAAGTCCCCATCCATATCCAACCAGTCATAACGAAGTACTAAAGGAAGGAATACAATCAAAATAAAGTAAATTAAAGAAAAAACGAACCAGCAAAGATGTATTTTACGCCATTCCCATATCACCTCCCCTTATCCGAAGCCAATCACTGTGCAGTATGAATAAATCCAAACTGATGCAACTAATTCGGTTATATTAGTGGGAAATTAAAAAATACCTCTCCCCCTTTCCACCCCATCCCATAAATATCTGTATCATTGTAAAGTTGTAAAGCCCTTTTTGACTCAGCCAGTATATTTCGTTTTACATAATTTGTATGACTGCTTATATTTTCCACACACCGATTTTAATCTATGTGTTTTACGCAGTTTTGCATGCATATAGGCATCTTATGCCTAGGTTTTGGCGCCCTCTGGTTATTATTTGCCACACTAGCCCAGTGTGTACTTTCTAACCTGTCGTAGCCATATTTGTGTGAGCGCTAAATAGATCTGTTTTGCTGTGCTCAGCTGATACCATGCATATACTTTTGTGTGATCATACGCTGTGCTTGTATAACATAAGGTGAAGCAATGTTTTTAAAATTTCTTTGAAATTTTCTCATGTCCCTCGCACTTAGAGTGGCTTGTTGTCGCAATTTCTTTCTTTTCAATACACCCACTTTTCGTACTTTATGACTCTACTATGGATGGGTTTTATACCCACTTAATTTTGGTCCGCAGCTCGTGGTCTCATGGTAGCGTTCTCGCTTTCCGAGCACGGGGTCCCGTGTTCGATTCCCGACGGGTCAGGGATTTTCACCTGCCTTGAGATGACTGGGTGTTGTTGTGTCGTCTTCATCATCATCATTCATCCCCATTACGGTTGGAGGAAGGCAAGGACCTTGTTTAGTACAGCGGTGCGGGTCTCCCTACGCTCTGTCAAGGAATATGGGACTTTGAACTAAACTGAAAACTTTTGTATGAGTTTTAATCTATGATTTATTTTATTCCCATAGCTGTACAAGATTTGTTCTTAATGGATTGTTTTCTTGTTTTTAAGACAATCTGATGATGTTCCAAAATTGCAAAACTCCTTATTCAAATTAAATAGCATTGCAACCCAGAGTGTTTTTCAACTTCAAATAACTAAAAATGGTTACAGTGCGTGGGGGTCAAATTTGAAATTTTAATGAACTAACTGACTTCAACAAGTTAATTGTGTATCTTAAAAAAAGAACATAACGCTGAGGGTCAGTAACTATCTTCATGTAAGTTTGTGGTGAAACACGTATGAAATCAAAAAGACTTCTTATATAACTAAAGAACACAACAAATAAGGTTATTGTGAATAGTACTGCCACAATATAGTAGGAAATTTCTCATTGTGAACTAGGTGTGCAAGGATTCCAAACTAGCTTGGTCAGGTAGAAACAGACACTTGATTAAGCATCAGACAGCATGAGCCACAGTCAATGTTCAGAAGATAAGGTGTAAGTGCAAGTCCAGCGTGTCGTCAGTGGTTGGCAAGAGAAAATATTATGGACCCTGATGGCCGGTGACAGTGATGGTGTCCACATATACCCCTGGGGAGACCATGTTGGAAACTCTGGGTTGTGTAAATTGAGACGGACTGTGGTGACGGTTCAGCGCTGGCTTCGAGTGAGTTACTTCCTGATAGATGTAATGCGCCATGATGAGAGATGATCTTGCTTCAGTCACATGGGCAAAATAAGAAAGAGGTACTTGGAGCCAGCGAGATCTGTCGGCGCTTAGACCGCCATCTGTCGAATATGAACGGCGGCAATAAGTGTGGAAGACATGGAAAAATATGGAGATTGGAGTGGAGAGGAGGGTATGTCTCTGCTGGGAATGTGCAATCTGTAGATCCAAGGAGCAAAGAGGGATAAGGGAAGCCATGGGAGGGAAAATATCTGTGCCACAGATAAGGTGATACAGAAAGGCTAGGTAGAAATTTCACGACGTTTTTAGGCACAGAGAAAAGAGTCATATCGGGACATATAAATCAGGATTCTCACATGACATCCTGAAAGCCGTGGGTAAAGGACTCCAGTAAATTCCTTGACTTACGTAAAGCATTAGACTCTGTGCTGTACAGTGCTGTTTATTAAAAAAAGAGCAGGTATATGAGACAATGAAAAATTTGTGGCTGGGTTGACAATTTCTTCGTAACAGGCCACATACTGTCGTGTGGGATGGATAGCAATCGACAGAAGTAGAAGTGACTTCAAGTATATACCAGAGAAATGTTTAAGGGTCGTTTGTGTCCATATTCCGTGTTAACGACTTGGCAAACAATATTAATAGCAGTCGGAGGCCTCTCGCAGATGATGCTGTTACGTAAAATGAAATAATGCCTGAAAAACCTGGAGAGATATTCAGTAAATTCTTGAAAATATTTCGTATTGGAGCTAAAATTGGCGATTTGCTTTAAACGTGCAGATATGTAACATTATGCACTTCAAAAAACGATATATATGTATTACAGTGTGACTGCAATACCGGTAATTAACTACTAGAATCATTCAACTTATACAAATACTTGGATTCAACAGTCTCTAGAAGTATGGAATGGAATGATCACATAGACAAGAGATCACATAGACAGGTGGTAGATACGATTCATTGGCAGGTCACTGCGAAAACGCTGACAGCCACAATATGAGCAGACCCTTGACGATATATGCAAATTTTTCTGCATGCGCAGACGTATTGAAAGATTCACTCTTTTCGCTCTCCATATCCCGTCGGAAAAGGAAGATACTTTAACGTGTGGTACCGTGGTAAATACCCGGTGCTGTGCACAACGTAGAGGTTTACAGAGTATTTATGTGAAGTGCATTTACTGATGAGCGCTCCACCCGCCGGAAGAGCTACACCGCACTGTTCTCTGCAGCGTTAATAATGGGGGTGCGTGCACTACGGCGCGCCGCACGAGCCAACCAGCGAGAAATGCGGCCCTTGTTGTCGAGGGACAACGTATTCGACTCCTGCGGCTGATACGAGTAACGTCACAGTCAAATTCTGCGTAGCGAATGACAGAACATCAGAATGAGCAATGAATGACGGAACACTCATCGCCCTAGTGGAAGATTACAAAGTAAGGTTCTTCAGTCACACAAGAGAAAATATCGCGAGGAAACAACATTTGAGCGAATATTAAGCGTTTGATAACACTACTAGCAGCTGTGAATCCGAAAAGAACTATCATCTTCGTCTCGTTTCTTGCAAGACAATTGCGCAAATCATTCAACCACACGGTCGCCTTTTACCTTCGCATAAGATTATTTCGAATACTGCAGGAAGAAACTAATACTCTGTCCAATGATGACGAGTATAATAATAATGTCCAAACAATAAGTTATAATTCTCTAGGAAGTACAAAAGCCTGTGGCACGATTTTGTGCCGCCTTCAAGTCTTGTAATTGGACGCGGGCGAGCTGCATGTCACCAACCCACCCCGGTTATACAACCGGGGAAAGGATACATATAATTTAACCTGGAATCCGAACCACATGTCGTACCGGGCGAGTCCGTTGTGGGATGAAGGTTAGATGAAAATTTTCGCGGTCCGGTCGGGATTCGATCCCTCGATCTCCAGGTTACAGTCCATTGCGACACCATACAGCAGGGGCGGGCAGGAATCCTGCACATGTGCGGTGCACTTGCACGCGTGCACACAGGGGCAAGCTGGCCACCCGCTTATCTCCCATCCCCACCAAACCTTCTGTCCGCTCCTTCCTCTGTAATGCGTTTTGTTTCCTAGCTTGCTTTATTGAGTGAATGAATAAGGTTAGTAGGAGTGCTTGAAAGAAATCATGGTTTGAAAGAGTACCTATTACCTACGATACGTTTTATTTAATTATCACAGGTGGAGTTTACAATACGTTTAATATCTGGAACAAAATTTCTACATACAGACAAATACAAACAGTTACGTAAATTGTCATCACTGATGTTTGCTCTTAACCGAGACTTATTAATTCAGCAAATGGTTTTCCAGCTCTCGCTATATTAAGCGCAGTCTTATAACCTGCACATACCGTTGGGCTAATATTGTTGTCGTCCTGAAAACTTGAAAATAGTGCTCCATAAAATGTTAGATCAGTTAGATGAGAGACATGACGAGAGAAAGACACAGATCTCTCGTGACAACAGCAACTACGACAAATTCAAATGGCTCTGAGCACAATGGGACTTAACTGCTGTCGTCATTAGTCCGCTAGAACTACTTAAACCTAACCTAACCTAAGGACATCACACACATCCATGCCGGAGGCAGGATTCGAACCTGCGACCATAGCGGTCGCGCGGTTCCAGACTGTAGTGTCTAGAACCGCTCGGCCACTCGGGCCGGCCAACTACGACAGATTCATCTGGTATCGTCAGATCGCTCTTCTTAAGCTCAGTCAATTCCCCATCCGCTCAGAATCCGACAATAAATTGTACTCGTCCTTGTGAAAATTATTGTAATGGCCTTCAATACTAAACTTCCGTTGACCAGCGAGAATACTGCCACATATTAAACATTTCGAATTTTCACGTTTTTGCTCAAAGAAAAAATGATTCTCCCATTACTTTTTAAAATATAGCAAATCTCCACTTCTCCGTTTCTTGAAATACAACGTTCACTACATAGTGCTCGCTTCGCATCAACGTCCGCAGCTTAGCCTGGCACTACACTGCCGCAACCTGCCGGCTGTCGCCACAGTCCCGGTCGACGCCTGCGCGCGAGCAGCACACGTGCAGCGCTGTGCGCTCATGAGCCGCGTGCAACGTTTGCCCGCCCCTGCCATACAGGAATAAAAAAATAAGGCACTTGACATGCTAACTGCAACAGAAATGCGGATCGGGAATTCAACACTCCTTTTAGTGGATGTAACAGCTGAGAAAACAGGAGACTTAAAAAAAAAAGACAGCAGTTTCTATAGCCGTATCCCTGTCTTTAATCATTTAAGGTAAAAACTAGTTGCAGTGTCGTATACGTTGAAAGGGACTTCATTTAAACTTGCAATATGCTTTACAAATTGAAGTTGAGTTGAACTGTTGATGTGTTACAGAAATAGGGCAGTTTGCATTAGAACGGCGAACTGATATTGTGGAGAATTACATTAAGACAGGCTCTATGAAGCAACGTAAAGAAATGTTCCAAGTGAAGTTTCCTGGTATAAAACACCCCACGACCTTCACTATTCAAGATCTGCACAAGAAAAGGAGGTATATAGGATCCGTTCGTAATATGCAGGGGAATAGGTAACCGACAGTGAGGAACCCAGAAACTGTAGGTCCGTCCAAGTCGGTAAGGAGGTTATCGCATCAGGCAGGTGTGTCTCGTACGTCGTCTCATGGTGTACTAAAGGATATGAAATTAAAAACCTATCGTGTGTGTGGTGCAAGATTGAAAATTTGAGGATCAAGAAAAATGAATTATTATTGTAATTGGCTGTTAATATCATTTGCTAAGTTTACTACGACCCCTTGCTTTATTTCATGTCAGAGGAAGTCTGGTTTCATTTGTCACGCAATGTAAACTCCCAGAACTGCAGATACTGGTCGCAGGATAACCCACATATTCTGCATGAAGAACATCTCCTCTCAGGAAAATAGGTCTTTCTTTGGTGAGCATTGTCCGACATACGCATTGTTGGCCCCACATTTTTCAATTACGCCTTAAACAGTGCTATATATCTAGAGAGTTTTGACTCTTTCTACGCACATTAACAGGTGCAGAGAAACTATATGCGGTATTCCAACATGATGGAACAAAAGCTCACACTCCCAACCAAAGTACTGCCCACGTCACCAACGTATACCGTGAAGACAGTCTTTTCAGCAGATGACTCTGGCCCGCAGGGTCCCCGGAATCTACGTCGTGTGACTTTTAGTCATGATGAACACTAAAAAGCAAAGTGTACGCTGGAAATCCTCGCCCAATAGACGATGTTAAACGGAACATTTCTAGAGAAATTAGCATCACGCCTGCAGAATTACAGCGTGCTGCTGGTAACGTCGTCGCACAAAGTCAGAGATGCCTGTTTGCCCATGGGTACTACTTCCAGCATCTGTTTTTGAACGTTAATATTATCTATTCTTCTTTAGTTAGTTCGTTGTTACTTGAATCCAAGGCGTACTGGTTTTATGTATGATACCCTGTATCATTGTTTAGTTAAATGAGCGCACCTGAAATTATACATTCGTTCAACAGCCCCTTTAAGTGAGGTATTTGTCCAGTAAGTTCACGCAGTCGGGAATAGATGAAAATATTTCTTCAGTTATTATATGATACCGTCATCAAATATAGAAACGTTACCTTCTAGAAGGTCCGAAGATACGGTATGTAACTCTTCATGATAATACCTTTTGACGTAGTTGTTCTGCAGCCAAAATCTTTGACTTCATCTTTTCTTCTACTTTTTCTCTCCACCAAGGAACATGCAAGCATCGATAATTTCCTCTGTGGCAGAAGATCGGCTGTCATGGTCAGCTTTACATTGTCCACTGGAAAGGTCACAACTTTCCCCCACGCTTGCGTGCAGCGCTGTTGATGCTGGTCAGTGAACGCCCACCCCTCTTCCCTCTCAGATAATGCGGGTCTAGCGGTGGGTGCAGAATGCTTAACAACCATGTAAACACAGCTGTACTAAAAGCTGGAAAGTATATTCTGGCAGATTCATAGAATCACCGACGCATCATTGCCAAGGAAACTGAAGTAATGAATATACATAAAGAATCATCAGCAACGAAATCAGTATCATTTACCACGTAGCAACCCCTTTCGCCCTGACGGTGGCGAAGAATTGTGGCGTGCCCTCCGCCGACAGCATTTTGGAGCTATACTGGTGAAAGAAATTTCAGCAGTTTTCCACAAATCATAAATATAGGACGAGTTTAGTCCAAGGCGAACACATAACCCTGAAAGACATCGTAGAGAAGCAGAATAGAAATTATGCGAGACGATCAGAAAGATATAAGTGAGAGAGCGGTGGCAGGCAGAAGCACCCTCATGTCGGTAAAGTTTTCCTGAAATCATTCGGACTAAGATTGGGAGCGACGTCTCTTGCTGAAGGTGCGTATCGCCTACAGCTTACAGTAGGTGTGTCAACGGACGCAGACGTTCGGACAACGAGTTCATGTATTGTTCGACACGATAGCATAGGTGTAGGGGTTGACGGAAATGAGGAAACATCATGACAAATGCAGCTTGAACATAAATGCAGGTGCTAGCCAAGGCTGCACGTTGTGCTGTTGTATCGGACCATGAGCGGCACTTGTCCAATGTCCTCAATACGTTTCAAGTGTTACTCGTGGTCGGAACTGTGTTCTGTATAGTTGTTAGTGCATTATGTAAGAGCTAAAGTAAATTCAAACATGGGCAAATTATTGGTACTGGCACCGTGAGTGCTTCCGTAAACGTGGGCGACAAAGCGCTTCATGTCCCAAGAGGCACTGTATTGAAGATTTATAACTCATACAGGGAAAGCTGAAAGCATCCGCTAAGTCACGACGCGGACAAAAGTGTGAGTTGAATGATAGTGATAGACGGTCGTTGAAGATGATTGAGACGAAACATAAGAGGACGATAGCTACAAAAGTCACTGCAGAACCGAATATCGCATTCATGAACTCTGTCCGCACCAAAACAACACGAGGCAGCTCTATAAGCAGGGAATTGAAGAGCGGTCTTGAATTCCAAAACACTCATCAGTGTTGCAAATCCCCTTAACAGGAAAACGTGATACCAAAGCCATAAAATCTAGACTGTGGGCTACAGATGAAATCCATTTGGGCTTATGAGTCTTGTTTCACACTGTTTCCAACTTCTGGCTGCATTTACGTCTGGCACTCCATGGGCCCCATGATTATTCTGAAAGATCGCGTTACTGTCAAGGATTATGGGACCATTTTGGCTGATCTTGTCCATCCCAAGGTACAATGTTTGTTCCCGAATGTTGATGCTGTGTTTCAAGACGAAAAGGCTCCGATCTGATGGAATTAAACTTTTCTGGAGACGTATGAACCACCACTTCATCTTCGATAAGCACAGATCCTGAAGCAATGAATTAAATTTTATGCCTCAGTCGGGTCTTGTACCCAGGTCTCTTGCTTAGAAGGCAGATTACCCTAGTCCAATGACCTCCCTAACACAAGCTTCAATTCACGGCTTAAGCCCATTTTCCTCTTGTTAAATCGTCAGTATTGCCGAGTTTTTCCGATCTTGGGTGCTATTCCGCCGGCCGGAGTGGCCGAGCGGTTCTAGGCGCTACAGTCTGGAACCGCGCTACCGCTACGGTCACAGGTTCGAATCCTGCCTCGTGCATGGATGTGTATGATGTACTCAGGTTAGTTAGGTTTAAATAGTTCTAAGTTCTAGGGGACTGATGACCTCAGAAGTTAAGTGTCATAGTTCTCAGAGCCATTCGAACCATTTTGCAAGCGGGTGTAGTGTTTCGTACATCTCCCTTGTAAGCAAGAGAGACGGGTTCAAGTCCCAGCTGCGGCAGAAATTTTGATTCGTCACTTCAGATTCTATCCTTCGAAGAAGAGGCGCTACTTCACACAGCTTGCATCGTCCAGTACTGGATTTGTGAACACGAAGATGAATTGTCGCACTTTCCTTGCCCACCACACTTACCGTATCTCAGTACTATCAACTCTTTGTGGTCTACTTTCGGGAGAGAGGTGTGTGATCTCCATCCGCCTCTATCACGTTACCTGAACGTGCTTCCATTTTGTTGGCAGAATGACATAAAACTCACCTGAGAACCATTACCCACTGGTATTAGTCCATTCCGAGATGACTGGAAGCTGTTTTCAGTACCAGCTTGTTTTCTGCACCGTATTAGACCTGGTAATGTGTTGCGTATTTCCTGTTTCCATATTTATGTCCAACTACCGTATTATCTTCAAGCCTCCACTTGAGAATACGGCCGTCATCCAATAGAATTGTGCTGTCTGCAAGCCGGACGCGGTTTTGTGCTGGCGCAGTAAGTAAAATTGTTTTCTGCCTCTCACAATTACAGGTGACGAGTTTACTCCTTGGAGCGTTCCTGCGCCCATAATTATCACTGTGCTACGGGTCGTGCAACTGAGCGAAGTGACGTAATGGTAACAAAGTGGACTGTAACCGGTAGGACGGCGGTTCACATCCTCGTGCGACTATCAACATTCTCGTTTTCCTTGTTTCCCTAAATACCGGGATGATTTAACTGAAAGGGCATGGACATTCTCTTTATCATCCTTCCCGGATAGGAGTTTATGCTCCGTCAACGTCGTTGTCAGAGTCGTACAGTGGGCAGAATTACATTGTGGGACGGTATTTTCTATTGTGCGCGAAGAGGTCGTGGCTGCGAAAAGAGTGGCTTCTAATGCTTTCTGTTAGTCAGCGTCGTGCGGGCGAGTTATATGCTCCATGGTTGCCCGTATATCCAATGATAACAGTCGACACCGAGTCTAGTGAGCGACACGCTCTTGATTCTGTCAGAGGTGCCCCAGAATCGACGTAGCTACGCTACAACCTCGGAACGGTCTAACATGCACTTATCTCAAAGAATTATTGTCCCTATAATTTGGCATCCATTACCTAACCACGATAAAATGCACAGTTATCTGGAGCGTTACTCTACATGCCCGGGAGAGCCGGGGAAAGGGCGATGGCGGACCAAGCGGCTGTTGGGGTTCCGAGAGCTGTGAGATGCCGACGTCAGAAATGCCTCAACTCATTCTCCCTGGAGAGCCGCGTCACCCCGTGAAGCCTAACCTGTCTGCTGTGCCACTCCTCGAAGTTATAAAATTTTTTGTGGATGTTATTTATCCTAATGTAAGGTTAGTGGTTATTTTCTGTATTTCAGTGATAATGTAATCTATGTGTTTCTAATGAAATTGTGTTGAAAGCGTCGTGTCCTACCTCCCTAATCCTACTTTATGTATTGTAGGTTCGGTCATGCTATTACGGTGTATACAACTTTTGTCTAATGGCGTCAATGCGGCTAAGTCGCCATCTCGACGGTGGCTTCTGGCCACATCGTGTAGGGGGAAAACGTAAAAGCAGCGGCCGAAAGATGATCTTCGTAGCGATACTTACATGAAGTCCTAAGAGTAACCTAGAATCACCAAATAAAGAAGAGAAGAAAAAGGAACTAAAAATAAGGAGAAACGAAAGGCGGCAGAAGAGAACAAAGGCTTTTTGCGAAGAGCAGGAAACCCAACCCTGGAAGAGCTCCTGACGACAACGATGAAGACACAGAAGGCATGTAATGCGAAGAAGAATTTTCCATTTCAAGTCCAGATGATCAGCGAATTAAGTACCAATTGTGCTTCACCTGGGTTCATGAATTCTGTACAACATTTGAGAAACACCATTTGACTTTTATTTCGGTAAAACATAGTTCGAATCATATTTCACACTAAAATTTGTCTAGTTCTCTGATAAAATAGTTTTTCATCCCTTGTTTTTGAGTTTAGAGCTAAGTGGCCACTTTGCCCGCTCATATCGGGCAAAGTGGCCTTTGTACCACTTTGTGAAAATTGAGCAGTTTGAAGTATTTAATTTGATTGTAATATGATTAACTGTTGCATATTGTGTTTAAAGAGTTGTAAATTATGAACACTTATTTCTATGCATTTCCCTCCATTGCTACTCAGCTCAAAAAATAGGAATACCTTAACATGGTCACTTCGCTCAGCTCTCCCCTAGTGGATTCCGTGAGCTAATCGTAAAAGATCTGAATCCGAACAAGGAAAAAAGTGGTAAGTCGTCTTGGAGACACTGATTGACTTGTGTTCTTTTATTTCTTCGACACATTTACGTAATTATTTCACAATGCCGTCATTGAAGAAGACCACATTCTGTTCTAAACTTGTTACAGCATTGTGAAATGCACATGTGAGTGTGTCAGAAAAAATCCAACAAAGTTGTCCATTAACTGTGAGAATGTAAGCGCTCATGCTCCCTCCCTCTTTTTCTCTCTCTCTCTCTGTAAGAAGTTGGCTAACTAAACTGCCCATGAGTGTACGTGCACCGAGCGTTAGCTTCTAGGTTACGCAAGCAATAGTGAGCAAAGAAACAATTACCGCCCAGTGCGGAGTTGGAAAATGTGGAGGGGAAACAGGGATACGTTGAAACTTTTCGTAGCTCCGTGAAGCACGCACGCATACGGCGACAGGTAGTGCAGTGCCACATGAGGAAGGGATCTCGAGACCCGGCGTAGCACTCAGATGTAATTACTTACATTCATTTGCTAAGAACGTTCAGTATTTTGCACACACATTATTTTGAATGTATTTAGCTCATTTTGACTTGGTATTTCCGTTCGCGTAGTTTAGGAGGCGGGGAGTAATGATCTAGGCCGTTTCGTAAAGGTGACCTTTTTCATTAAGTAGTAATATTCGCTATTTCCGTTGATAGCTCGCTGGCACGACGGCGATTAAAGGCGATAAGACATGGTGGCCTTTATCAGGAGGTTTACGGTTCATTGCTGGTTTGGCTCACTGCTCCCGCTGTATGCGCCACATGACTCTTCAAAATAAGGGCGTGGAGCCAAGATCGGATCCTTCCCTCCGCACCTACAATCTTTGGTGGGAGATCGTCTAAAGTATTAACTTCCTTTCCTACAAAATGGATGCCTATTAACTGACATAAGCTTTATTGCATGCTCACTCCCATAAAATACAAAATACTTTATTGTTAGATGTGCCAATTGTCCGAATCCGATGGACTCCAAAAAACAAGAAGGAGGTTGCCCAATTTGTAGGTTCAAAAATGGTTCAAAGGGCTCTGAGCACTATGCGACTTAACATCGGAGGTCATCAGTCCCCTAGAAGGTAGAACTACTTAAACCTAACTAACCTAAGGACATCACACACATCCATGCCCGAGGCAGGATTCGAACCTGCGATTGTAGCGCCTAGAACAGCTCGGCAACTCCGGCCGGCGATGGACTCCATCACCATTGTCTGACTTCATCTTCGCTACAAGCTTGAACTACTTTGCTTAGCGCTTCGTAAGTGAATTTATACTATACAAAGCCGGCGATGAGCTATCCAAAAGATGTGATAGACGTTCGTGCAGAAGCTCTCACTATTGTTGCGGGTTGACAGGATTGCTGCTGTAGTGTAATACCTACAAGATCTAAGCCTTCGGTGTAGCGACAGCTTTTAGTCCGGATTACATACAATCGTACATTCTATCCGAAAACACGCTCCAGAAATGCATGTACTCTAATCACTGTCCCAGAGCTGTAGAATGTCCCTGAGGAAACGTAAAATGACTGTTTGGAAAATGGCGCTTGCGAAGTGTTATGTGTTGTCGGTGAATACGTACTGCTGTAGAATTTGAGAGAAGTAATCTTCCTCGTTTCTCATCTTCATAGTTCAACCCTTACAGCAGAGGTAAGGGCACTGTTTAATTGGCCGCTATAGACTGCCATAACTATTACTTTTCTCTCGTACGAAACTTCGAACATGGCTGCACTGGAAATAAGCTTTTTAAATTGTGTTCTATGAAAGCGGTGACTAATCGTGGATTTCAAAGGGTTTCAATAATTGTCATTAACGTCTTTAGGAGCGCGCCAGGTAGCTATAAAATTATCTTAAATTCACCTAGTCAGGGTTAAATATGGGGATAGCAATTCTAAGCTACACGTTTAAAATAACAGCTGCAATTCATAGTACAGTTTTTAATTAAGGAAAATAGAGAGGGAGCGAAGTCGTAGATCACGTTTGCTAGTAAACTATTAACTTGGTTAATAGATGCGATTACACACTGACAGTTAATTCTCTGAACTTTCGTATCAGATGAAATATGACACTTCTTCAACCATGCTGCTTTGTTAATGATAAAAAGGAGCAGCCAACTGAGCCGAAGAATTCATGTTATCCAGAGGAACTTGCAGTATTATGGATACGGCACATAGAAGTTTTACACTTGTTGAAATATGACTGCACTCAAAAGCATAGCGAATACCAATTAATTGAAACCTTGGTTTATGTACCGCTTTGCTCTTTAGGGCAACTACCTCTGATGGACAGTCACGTGTGGTGGAATGTACACTGATGAGACAAAACATTAGGACCACCTGCTTAATAGCTCATTTGTCTGTCTTTGTAACGAAATACATCACTGATTCTGCGCATCAGGGATCCGACAGTTTATTGATAGGTTTGTGGAGATGTGTGGCATTAGATGTCTACGCACAAGTCATGTAATGCGCGTAAATAATGGCCCGCTGATTTGCGTACGCGGTGATGGCGCCCGATAGCGACCCAGGTCGGTGCGACAGGATTTACATCAGGCGAATTTGGTCGCAGAGGCAGCAACGTGAGATCACTATAAAGTTCCTCAAACCACTGTAACACGGTTCTGGCTCCGAGATACGGATAATTACGCTGCTGAAAGATAACATCGCGGTCGGTGATGATATCAAGATATAAAGGATATAAAGGGATACAGATGGTTCGTAGCTGTCAGCGTGTCTTCGATTACTACCACAGCTTCCATTGAAGGACAGGAGAATGTCTCCTGTAGCGCAATACTGGTCCCATCAGCCTGCGTCCGTGGTCCGCTGCACGTTTCGAGCCGACGTTCATCTCGATGCCGGCATTTGTAGAGACGACCATCACCCTAGTGTATCAAAAATGTGATTCATTTGAAGAGGCGACACGTTTCCACTGATCGACTGTCGGAACCCGCTGGTCCTGTGCCCACTGTAGTGGTAATTGGTGATGTCGTTGGGGCAACTTCTGAACATGTAAGGGTGGTCTGCTGCGGAGCTCCATGTTCAACAATGTACGATGAGCGGTGTGCTCAGAAAATATTTATGCGTGCACCACTATTGTGTTCTTTCGGCAGAGATGCCATAACTCGCCATCTGTCGTACTCGACAGAGCGGACAAACCTCCGAACCCCACGTTGCGTGAAGGGTCACGGTCGACCAATTATTTAGCGCCTTGTGGTACTTTCACTGTCCTTCTACCGTAGAGCCCACGACAGTAGCACGTGAACATTTGACAAGTTTCGCCGTTTTCGAGATACTCGTTCACAGGCTCTGCGTATTAGTAATCTGCCCCTTGTCAAGGTCGCTTACCTCAGTGGATTTTTTCAATTTGCAGACCATATCTTTGCTAGGGTGATACCCCGTCCGTGTTAACTCCGCTTATGTACTTTCGTTTTTCCGTCTCACTTGCCTGCAACGCCAACAGGCGGCATTCAACGTCGCGGTGGGCGTTGGTCATAATGATTTGTCTTGTCAGTGTAAGTTATTGACTTGGAACCGACAGACAGCTTCCCACTTCCTATGTGAACAGAAATGTTTTGGAATGTTAGGCCCACGTTAACTGCCAGAAAACAATGAGGTGGAATTGGCTATATACGATATGAATTATTTACTCAGCCTTTCGACTTTGTACAGAAAATGAGGAAATATATCTTCTATTGTTTTTGTACTAGAAATGTGAATGTATGTTCTCAAGACTAGAAAAAATGTGGTAAATCCATTTAGAAATATATTTAGATTTTGTCTACTGGAAGAGGAGAAAGAAGGTAGGAGCTGGACGTTCCGGCCGGAGTGACCATGCGGTTCTACGCGCTACAGTCTGCAGCCGAGCGACCGCTACGGTCGTATGTTCGAATCCTGCCTCGGGCATGGATTTGTGTAATGTCCTTAGGTTCGTTAGGTATATGTAGTTCTAATTTCTAGGGGACTGATGACCTCAGATGTTAAGTCCCATAGTGCTCAGAGCCATTTGAACCACTTTAACCTACAGTTGTCTCATTGTGATGTCTTTTTCCCATGGACTAGTAATGATAGAGTGCGCAGAAAGTTGAAAAGAGCACAATATCGTCTTTTACACAATTCATGATGTAACTAAATAAAACTACTTTTTTCGAGGGCTAGGAAGGAAAGTGAGGACTATCAACCGCTCCCTCCACTTTGACCACCAAAGAGTGAGGGTGAAATTTCGCATTTGGTTTCTGTTTCTCAAACACAGCCCGATATTCATTTCCTTACTATGTAACAGATGTTATGATATAGATCTGAACTGGTGTGACTGATTGTGTGTGAAAACATGTAAATGTAAGTTTCAGAGAGTATTATTGGTGCCGGAAGGGCGAACTCCCATAAAAATCAGTGGATAACTATGTTTGAAAGATTTTTAAAACAACCAAAACTATGTATGGAGTCAATGGAGTTAAATTAAAATGCGCAGCATGACAACGTTTTCCAAATCCTATGGAAAGATTAAAAAGCATACGAGACTAACAGTACAAGCGAAAGCAACAGAAACCTACCTAATTCCATTGGGTATTTTACTGGGTGGAGGAATTGAAGGACTGGAAGGAAGACCGCTGCTGTAATCAGTAGGCTAGCGTCAGGGTCTGATAATAGTGTATTGTGGTAAATGAATCCCTGCAGTGGTGTTACATCTCCTGAGTGACCGCCACAAAAGGTACGTAAAGTGACTACCCATTTGGGAACATAGGAAAATGTACGAGTTGAGGGTTGTGTCACCGAGGCCACATTCGGTGAATTTATTCTTACTTTAATAACGTTGAGATCGTTACTGTTGCTGGGGTCCTCTTCAACGTACTGTAAATACCCATGCGTGAGAGACCAATAGTGTTCAAATTACAGTGAACTGTAGTATGCTTGATGTCGTGAGGTTGCTGATAGTAGCAAATGACTCATTATTGTAGGGAGGCGTTAATTTACAGCCTGTAAATATTTTTGAAAAATCACGAGTCTCAGAACGGCGGCTATTGGGCAAATGGTGATGTGAAAATCATGATTTTCGACAACATTAAATAAGAAAAGAAACTGTCCATAACTAACCACATTGGAGGCCACAAGGAGAGAACATGTTACTAAATATACCAAGTCAAGAAGACCTACTATAACGACGCTCCAAACATAGCTGTCACTACAGCCCTACATCATCGTTGTGTTATTTTCTTGGAAGCTTCTCGAATTTTTATTTACTCTTGCTGCACGCACCTTGTTCTAGCGTTCTCAGCTGACGATACTTAGGGAGTCTGAGTGTTCCGTGTATTGACTGTAACTGCCTTGTGTAGGTCACATTGAATGCTTTATACAGTATAATGGTGTTGTGTTAACGCAGTTTACGATGAAAGGAAAGCGTACTATGCGATGCTGCCTTTCCTTTTTTAAATCATCGGGTTGCTGACTGATCTGTTGCAGCCCACCACGAATTCCTCTCCTGTACCAATCTCTTCATCTACGCACCTCCTCAATTATTTACTGGATGTATTCTAACCTCTGTCTTTCTATACAGTTTTTACCCTCCATCTCCATCTAGAAACGAGGAAGTTATTGCGTGATGTCTTAACAGATGTGCTACGATCTTACTCTTCTTCTTGTCAGTGTTTCCCGTACATACCTTTCCTAACCAATTTTCCACAGGACCTTCTCATTCCTTACCTTATCAGGCCATCTAATTTTCAATATTCATCTGTAGCACAACTCCTCACATACTTCTTTCTTTTCCGAATTTCCCACAGTCCATATTTTACTACCATACAGTGCTGTGTTCTAAACGTATTTTCTCAGAAATTTCTTCACAAATTAAGTCCTATGTTTGATATTAGCAGAGTTTTGTGGGCTAACAATGCCATTCCTGCCAGTGCTAGTTTGCCTTTTACGTCCTCCTTGCTCCGTCCGTCATGGGTTATTTTGTTGCCTAGGTAGGAGAGTTCCTTGACTTTTCCGCTACTTCTCATTACTTTCGTCTTTTTTTTCGATTTACTCTTAGTTCTACTCTGTATTCATAAGACTGTTCATTCCAGTCAGCAGATCTTGCAATCCTTCTTCACTTTCACTGACGATCTTATCATTGACAACCTTTGACTTTTAATTTCAATTACACTCGTGAACTTTTCTTTTATTTCTGTCATTGCTTCTTCGAACTGAACAACAGGGACGAAAAACTACGTCCCTGTCTTACACAGTTTTCGTCAGAGCACGTCATTCTTAGTCTTGTACATATTGTCTATTACCCAATTTTCCCTACGGCTTACCACAATTTTCCTCAGAATTTCGAAAATCTAGCATCATTCCAGGTCGACAGTCCTATGAACGTGTCTTGGTTTTTCTTCAGTCTTGTTTCCGTTGTCAACTGAGTGTCAGAACTGCCTTTACCTTTCCGAAAGCCAAACTGATCATCATCTAACAGATCTTGTTTTCTTTTCCAAATGGCTCTGAGCACTATGGGACTTAACTGTTGTGGTCATCAGCCTCCTAGAACTTAGAACTACTGAAACCTAACTAACCTAAGGAAATCACACACATTCATGCCCGTGGCAGGATTCGAACCTGCGACCGTAGCGGTCTCGCGGTTCCAGACTGTAGCGCCTAGGACCGCTCGGCCACTTCGGCCGACTTTCTTTTCCATTCTTCCATGTAGCCTACATGTATTTTACAGCACTAAAGGACCACCAAATTTAACATGCATTTCCAACTGGCGGGTAAAAATCAATAGTGACACACACCCTCGAGATACTGTGAAGAGGTTTATTTGAAATTCAACTCGTCATCTCTTCCTCCCCCAATCCCCCTCCCCACACTGGCAGCATTATCATCATCTGCATTTGAATGGAATTCTACCAAATAGAGTGTGTTATTATCCTCGGCAATGGAGACTTGTATTTTTCATATAACTGTGGTTCCATTCTGTACTCTCAGTACATTTTTTCCTTTACCTAATGTCTGGTTTCCCAGTGATTCGAACTTTGAAACGATTCGACTATGAAGACTTGCGTAGGAATTTTATCATACACCTTCACAACGTACTCAGTCTCTAGTGACTTCTCATCGTTCGGAAAAAAGTGGAGAGACTGGACTGTGTGAAGAATGGGAAATTGTACGGGCGTTGATAACCACACAGTTTGGCGCCCCAGAAACCAAATTTCATCGGCATCGTCATTATCTAATGACCTCGTCGGCGCAGGGGGCCTTTCTACCGCATTATGGAGAATCCCATTACACATTATACATATCGAAGCTCTCTCACTCGTGACTAACAAGAAATCCTTTAAGTATTTGCCAATCTCAATCCGCGCAGTTGATGTTGGAAGCTTCGGACAACGCTTTTGCATGTCAACCTCATCCTAAGGGTTGTAGGGATTTCAACCTAAAGTGAAGTTGATCGCATTAAAATGCCCGCAACAGATGTCAATAAATAAAAATAAAATAAAGCTGAATGTCATAGTACTTTCTACAGTTTAACGATGTTGTTCTCTCTTAATATAAAAAAGGACAAGCAACACTGCTCGTATGCTGGCTGCAGTGTTTACCAATGTCGAACTGTCCCGAACAAACAGAAGTTGTGACGGAGCTGGACTCGAATACGGATTTCTTGCTTATTGGAAGCGGTGACCTTAACAACTTCAGCTATCTGAGCACACTTCGAGGAACTGCCCTTACCTCCATTTGTCATGGAGTCTAATGGGCCATGTATTCTCACTATATTATCGTGAAATATTCTACGCCGGCCGGAGTGGCCGAGCGGTTAAAGGCGATACAGTCTGGAACCGCACGACCGCTACGGTCGCAGGTTCGAATCCCGCCTTGGGCATGGATGTGTGTGATGTCCTTAGGTTAGTTAGGTTTAAGTAGTTCTAAGTTCTAGAGTACTTATGACCACAGCAGTTGAGCCCCATAGTACTCAGAGCCATTTGAACCATTTTTTGAAATATTCTACAGCTGTAGCGATATCATAATCGCAGTTTACGAGTTCATTCTTAATTGAATGCCACTGTAGGTCGTCAATCCGTGTCTTAGACACAGCACTGAAGTGTTCTGAGTTAGCAGTCAGTAGGCATTTGCCGATAATTATACTCAGCGCGACTAGTCACACCTATAAATGTACAAGATATATCTTAACAGAACATTCCCTTGTGATTGGGTACAAAAGTCACGATTCAATTGTAATTTAACATATTTCGTAAAAGCATATTAAAGACAATGTTTCGTCGGACCAACAGTACATGTACAGCCTTAACTGCAGACGATGTAACGGTGTGTAAGAAATAGAAAGCTGGAATTCTTTTGGAGGACAAATCAAATATTTCAATGTCCTAAACATTATTTAGCATCAAGTTTTCAGCAGCTTGATTTTAGATGTATTAGGTTGAAACACAACGTAAGGCATATACATTAAGAGAAGCAATGATCTTGCCCCAGGGATTTTGTAGCACGACCAGAGGTTCACTCTTGATTCAGTAACAGGGGTTGCAGTATTGGGTAGCCTTCCAGTGTTTCGGTAGGTGAACCTTATGACACTGGGTGGTCTTGATAACCTTCGTAGGCAGCGCGCCAGCGCTATTGATTACGTCATCTCCGCATGTCGTTTATATAGATGGCCGGCTGATGCGCTGTGGTTGGCCTGCATGCAGACAGTTTTCCAGAGGCAACCGTCTCCGTTGGATATCATGCTATACCCAGTAAGTACTGTTTTGGTGGAGTATCAGTTGGATGTGATGAGCTTGTCAGTGTCCTATTCACAGTAATCTGTGAAGGTTAACGTAGTATTCATTCTCGCATGGCCCGAGAATTGCGTCTAGAACTGGTCTGCTAAAGAAATCGTCTGTCTGCAGAGACCACATAGGCAAGTGGCGTTAGAACAGTCGCAAAAATACGTGCTTCAGGACGGAAACGCACTAGATTGCGAAGAGTGTATGGAGGAAGCTGATAACTAGAGCATCTGTGTATATTAAAATGTGTGGCACATGGTGCAATATTACGGGTGAACTGTTTCATAGCTGTATTAAGATGTACAATGAACCATTCAGCTGCCAGGTTACATATGGTATATTGTAGGCCACAATTATCTCATACACATCTAGTGGAGGCAGCAATAGATGGCCTAGTCCGGGACTGGGAGGAGAGCTCTTAGACACTTTAGGATTAACTAAACAGACCTAGGCAGACGACGATGCCCAATTAAATCAATCATACAGTGAAGTTGTGGCTACTCATAAGGTGAACATGACAGATCACGTTAAGAAAAACACATACAAATGGACTGCTCGCCAGACCACAGCGGCTCACCATCATAATGTGATTTATAAGCACTCAGCCTTCGTCCATCATGGCTCAGCACTGCTATTATGGCATTGGTAGGATTATCAGGCTACCTTTCGAAATGGTCGAGATTATCGAAACGCGGCGTGCCGGTCGCAAAGAGAGAACATCTGATTCCGTGAACAGAGTACATTGAGCTACATTTGCGTCTGCCCCTTGGCACATAAAATTCGGCCAAAGAGATAAACAGATAATAAAGTAGTTACTACAAATGCAGTGATTTCTGCTGCTTTTTATACAGTAACAATAAATGTAAGAACTTTAGATACGACAATAAGTTAGTGGAGTTGGCGGTACAGCGAAATAAAATGAAATGGGTCACAACAGAACGCTAGCTTAATCAGAGAAAAAAATATTCTGTGAACATGGTTGTAATCTGTGCACCAATTAGATCATATTGTTGAATAATTTAAAAAAAACTAAAAAGCTAACATTTGTGAGTAGATTAACTGCTCCTTAATCCTATCCAGTAAACGGGATCGGGAAACATCAAGAGACACAACAACAGACTTAAATTACATAACAATCAGTACTGCAGAATTCAAAGGTAAGTCATTGCTACATCCAAATGTGGGTATATCTAAGAAAAAATAAGCTTAGCTTCTATCAAGTTAAGAGATATTATGAACATAGTAAAATATAAGACCGGAATACCTCATAGGAAAATGAAAATAACACATTAAAGGTAAGTGATTAAATAATTAGAGATTGTCTACGAAATTAGTAGACTCCTTTAATTACCATTTTCTCTTAAAAGTACAAACTTAAGCATTGAAGAATTTAGATTTGGATTACCTATAATTTTTAAGAACAAGACAGCAAAGGAATTTCGTAAAAATTTGCTACATACTGCGTTTCCATTTGAGTGCAAGAACTCAACCGATATTCAGTCAGCATATGATGCAGATTAGCACGCAACATATTATCATATTTTACGATTGATCTACGGGGACGCGCGGCCTTATTCTGTTACTACGATTGTTCCCAACTTAGATTACTTCTTTTAACCTTCACGGTTCTGTAGCCTTCTGTATTATCGATAAGAGTTAACGTGATCAGTAGCGCACCGAACAAAGTAAACTCCAAGACAAAAGAAAAAAATAACTTCCCAACGCGAAATACTTATCGGAAAGTCATGGAAATCGGCAGATAGATATTACATGTAAAGACAAACGAATTATTAGGATTTAAGAAAAAAATTTGGTGATATATTGAAGAGAAACAGCATCACAAATTGAGCAAGTGAAAAACGAGTTGATCATCTTCCGGCCCGTATACAACCAATTAATCGGCGTGGTACTGACTGATACTATTTTTGGAAGTCATCCTGAGGGATATAGTGCCCAATTTTGTCAAATTTCGGGACTTTTCTAGGGCTCAGCCCAAAATACTCCAAACGTTCTCAATTTGGGAGAGACCTGGCCACCTTGCGGGCCTAGATAGTGTTTGGCGAGCACGAATACAAACAGTAGAAACTCTGTGTGCGGGCAGGCGTTGTCTTTCTGAAATGTGAGCCCACGATGGCCTGTCATGAAGGGCAACAAGTCTGGGCATAGAATATCGTCTACATACTGCTGTGCTGTAAGAATACCGCGAATGACAACCAAAGGGGTCCTGTTATGAAAAGGCACGGCACCCTCGACCATCACCCCCCGTTGTCGGGCCTTACGTCAGGTAACATTCAGACTGGTATTCCACTGCTGACCAGGACGTCTCCAGAAACGTCTTCGGCCAGTAATCTCTCTCACTGGAGTAGATTTGTTTTCAGTGATCATTACCACTTCTAAATGAGCCCCGACGACCAGCGGAGAAGTATCTGATACGCCCCAGTTGGATACCAACCTAACCGTCGCCCGCCATGCGGCCCGATAACCTAGAGTAGAGGACCGGGTGCGATTTCTTTTCATAATGGGACCCATCTGGTTGTCATACGCAGCACCGTTACAGCTCAGCGACAATATTCTACACCACATTTTGTTGCTTTTCATGGCAAGACATCCAGGATTTACATTTCAGTAAGATAATATCCGTACGCACACTGCGTGTGTCTCTAGTGCTAGTCTTCGAGCTTGTCAAACCCTACCTTGGTCACTGAGGTCGGCAGATCTCTTCCCAATAGAGAAGGTCTGGAGCTTTATGAGCAGAGTCCTCCAGCCATCTCGAAATTTTGACGATCTAACGCGCCAGTTGGGCAGAATCGGCACATCCAACAACTCTGTCAATCAGTGGCAAGGACCAGAGATGAAGCAACTTGTATTTAACTTGCTCAGTCCGTGAAACTTTTTCTCTTGAATAAAACATCCATATTTTGAGAAGTTACAATCATTTGTTTATCTGTACATGTAAGTTATGTTTACCGATTTCTGTCCTTTGTAGTGCGTCGTTTGCTTTTGTGTTAGTGTGTAATCGTGAAATTCTGAAGATAACACACTGATCGCTTAATGTCGCTGTAGATTTCGAACAGCTGGTATCAGGCGGCTATGAGACCCACCACCGCTGACATAAGGTATTGTGGCTGCGGCAGTCTTCGTGAAATTATGTGTTACATTGTGTTGTTTGGATCTGTGTAGTGAGATAGATCGACATGGAGGAAGGACCTGACGTATTTAGATGTGCTCATGAGTACACTGTGGAAGAACCTGCCGGACTGCTTGGTGTATCAACGTGTCTACGAGGGATGGTGCACCACTCACAGCTGTGTAACACGGCATAAGATCACTGGTCGTATAAAGATGCTAACAGGAGAGACCGATAACTACTGTCACGCGAATGTCCAAAGAGGAATTTCTGCTTTACGAGATTGCGGTCCATATCAACCAGCTTCCCAGCGAATATTGCGAAGGAAACTACATGCGGTGGAAATTTGAAGCAGGGTACCCTGTAACAGTTTACTGATTACAGGGGTACATAGAACTGATATGGCTGGCCATCCGAGTACCTCAAAATCAGGCACAGTGTTCTTGGGCACCCAATCCATGCGAGGACGAGTGTCGTCTTATTGAAATTCAGTTGGACAATAGCTCCCTGCAAGCATATAGTGTTGTCCCACGAGACAAAGTTTTGCCTCCTTGCCAATGATTCAAGACGTCGAGTGCACCGATAGTCCAGTGAGGCATCTAACCCGTAGTTTGTCGACGGTGTATTTCAGGTCTGATGTGCTTCTGCGATGTTATGGAGATGTTTCTCCTACCATGATCTGGATCCATACGTTCAAGCTACTATGAAAATGAAACAGTCAAAAGAAACTATATAGTTCCAGAGACTTTTTAAGATCTCAGACTTATGTGATATGTCTGAGACCTTAAAAAGTCTATGTATATGCAGACTGAAGTGACAAATGAAAATTTGTACCATGGCAGGCATTCGAACCCGGATCCTCTGCCAACTAGGCAGATGCGCTAACCACAAACCTAGCATGTCTCCCTCCTTAGTTCAAATTCCCATTCATGAATCAGCCCGCTTTGTATTACACTTAATGCATGAGGCATGAAAAGGTCTCTGAAATCATACGGTTCAGTGTGATCAATGCGCCTATGCCTGGATTTCAGGCAGGATCCCCCGATTCGTTCGATACTGAGGTGCTATTCCAATAAAGTTGGAGAGCCTCTGCAACGCTGTTCGAATTTGTAACGCCGGAAATGCATAGCCTCCTATTTCCATCTATTGTACTATTATTTTTTTCCTTACTTTGTTACCTCAAGATATGACATTTCTGTCTCTTTGTATATTGTAATTGTTTTACTGTTTGTATATATAGATTTATACATTTATGTCGATGTATAATTGGTTTGTTTCGTAAATATTATTTGTATTTTTACGCTGGGTCTTGCCTAGGGAAAACTGCTATCGAACGATTACATCGATAGGTCGTGTGAAGAATCAAAGTGTGTAGGATCTTTGGTAGTGTTAACTCTGCCGCTTGGAGCGCGGGCTGAGAGAGAGGGAGTGTGGCTGGAGTAGCGAGTGGAGCAGGTGTGTTGTGTGACGCTCCCGCGAGTTGCCGCGCTTTCGGGGTTTGGCAGCATGTAATTGCGATCGACTTGCGATGATAGTTTCTGACATGGTGTCGCGGTCGGGAAACATTAACTAGCGCACATCAAGAGCCCGTTTCGTCTGGTGAGCGTGTCGAGAAGAAGGCGCGCCAACATCCAGCTTCTGCAACAGCGACGGCCGACAATGAGTGACTGTCGCCACCTCCTCGACCGACGGCTTCAAACCTTCAATCAACCGACAAGGAAGACTGGACGCACGTAAAGTTTTAGAACTGTATGGCAGACCTCAGCTTTTCAAACTGTTCCATTTTCGTCACTATAATTACAGCAACTTAGCATGAACGTTTGTTGCTCATTGTCCCAATTGCATTACCAAGCAGAGTCCCTTCCTTTTCCGAAATGAACCCGAGTGTCGTTGAAATTCAAACGCCAGCATTAAAGTAATATAGCTAACTCGTTTTCACTGCTTTAATTTCAAAATTCGGTTAAAGTATTTATAGCTGGCTACACTATTTAGATTATACAAGCACAAATTAAGAGTGCGAGTTTTGTTACCATATTTTAGCTTACCTGTGACTGCAGCTCAGCTTGGTACGTACTAAATTTTACTATTGTTAATTGTTCGGAATCATTTAATTCAAGTTCAAAGTTAAATCTCTTATTTCTAAATTGCGTAGATTCAAGTAGTTTTTGAAATGATTGTTGAGGTAGTCCAAGACTAACCGTATTTTACTGAATTTCGATGTGCTTCAGAAAGAAAGCTCACTATTAACTTCAGTCACTAAATTAACTTTCGATTTTCCGGTTTTATTAATTCTTTTGCTAAATTAAGTCAGGGTGTAGCGAAATTTATTACTTCTGACAAACTTTCAGTTTTCACACTACACGTGTCAACCTTCAGTTGCCACACTTCTAGTGCTAATTATATGTGTAATAACCTTTCTTTTTCAGTTACTATAGTAATTGTCCTTAGGACTGGCGACCGTGATTTCCCCCGAATCTCAAATACCTAATTACCGCTAGTTAATTGTTAACGTAACGGCTGCACATTTACTTTCTTTATTAACTTTACCCCTTTTCAAAATTAATTTCCACCAGTTTCATTAGCACATTTCATTTCATTTAGATGTAACCCTTTCCTCCCTCTTTACCGACAGGTTAACTTCGGTGACGATTGCTTTTCCAAAACTCCAATTAGGTACACGCGGTTTCATTTTTCACTGTCATTAAGGTCGGTAAGTGAGGGGGAGGTTACAAATTAGTGGGAGTACCAAGTGCGATGGGGCCTGAAAGGAAAATTGTACTGAGGAGAGAGTCGCGCTAGGGTAATCCGTGCAGTTGTGCAAAAGCCACTATGCCATGGTGGCGTATTGGTTATCGCATTGCGTAATGAGTAGGAGATATGGACTCGAATCCCAGTTTTGCTATAAATTTTCATTCGTCGCTTGGGTCTGCATATTAAAAATAAAGCAGGTTGTTTGTTTCAAAATTCTTGGTCAATGTCAATGATTTCGAAATGGCTGATGGCTTACGTTCCTAGTTTGAAGAACATGCAAGTATTCCATCGCACCTAACCAGCCAAGATCATCGTGCCATTTTAATGCCATAGAAAATGTCTAGGACTATTTAGAACAGCCTGTGACACACAGCGAACTACATCCAAGCCATGTGGTATCTCTACATATCAGAAGAAACTTGTATACTCTCTTCCTCACCGAACTGAGGCCTTCATCAAGGCTAGAGAAGGAGTTACTCTGTGTTAGCCTGATTTCTTTTGCAGTTCACCATTTTTTTGTCCTGTATGCGTATAATTTTAACAGAATACTGATATACGCTAGTAAAGACAGAAGTATTGTAAGGCTAGTGAAATCTGCATGCATCTCCCTGTTCTAGAAGAATAGTTAACTTGGTACATCGTCTCCAAGTCAACGAAGAGGCAGAATAAAACAAAAAATCTGTATGCCTGGTGGCTAATGTCGACATACACTACTTGCACTTACACAAAAATTTTATCAGCACCATAGATGTGGTAGTTTCTCAAATGCAACTGTACAAGCATTCGCCTGAGATATTTTAGGAAGCGACGAGGAACCTAAATGTGGTTAACCGGGGTTCTGAATCCAACTTCTGACAGAAATCCTCACAAATGAAAAAAGTTCCAAATTAAAGTTCTGCAGGAACTGTTCAATAATCTTGAGATTAAATTCTTAATGTAACGTCAACATAACCACTCCATCGTAGTAATAGCAGTGAAATATTCCGCAGTTCTGATTTATAATGTTACCAGACGGGAGATATATGTCGCCTCACGAAAGAAGTGATGCACTCAGAAAAGGAAAAGAAATAAATCTTCACGGGTTGGGAGGGTGTCCGATGTTACTGCAGTGATTACAAAATCGACTCAGTATTACAAAGAACTTCGAAGAGAATGTACCGATTTATCAGCATTATGTTTCACTTCTTCTGGCCCTGATGCATCATCTGATTTGGTTGGGAAGGGTTTCATAAAGCAGTTGAATCCTCTCCTAAGGCAAACTGGCCCACAAATGTTGTAGCTATACATGAAACGCAGTCGCAGTTGTGAATACGGACAACCAGGAGCTCTATGACAGAGTAACAGAGTAACGAACCCGGATTTCCCACTTATCACGAGCGATCGCCTAACCCTTAGGCTATCCGAGCACACTCTACTGCCACACCCAAACTTCCATATGTCCTCAACCACTGCCGTCTTTCAGTTATACAGCTGATGGTTCAAGGAACATTGCTTCGTAATTATGAACAACACAGGCACTGCAGTATTGTGTCGTATTGTTGTAGTCGATGTCCGAGCTGGTCCCACAAATGTTCTATTGGGGGATCTGGGTGTCCACAGGAGTACGTCAGCATCACGCAGATGGTTTATGGGCGCAAAATCCTTGCGTTGAAGAGCATCGTACTGTTGAAAAATTGCATCATGATACTGTTAAATGAGGGGTAACACACGAGGACGCACGATGTCTGTGACTTAGTTTTGCGCCATCCCAGTCTCTTCAATACCCACCAGCCGTGACTTAATTTCTTACGCGATGACGCCCCACGCGATGACGCAAGGAGTAGGCTCGCTGTGCCTTTCCAAAACTTTGTAAGAATGTGATATTTGCCCAGGTCGCCGCCATACTCGACGACAGGGATCATCTGTGGTAAGTCAGAAGCGCCATTTATCGCTGAACTCAATGCGACGCCGTTCATTAACAATTCATGGTTCCCGGCAACAGGCCCACACCAGACAACAATTGGTGTTTGGGTGTTAACGATAGTTTAGACATGAGATGATAATTCATATGTCCGGCTGTTGCTAATCGATAAACAATCCTACGGGATGATACAATATTACAGGCACTCCATCACTTGCTCTTAGCAGGCACATATTTGAAGGGGTTTCAATATGTGTGCTGCACAATACGACGATTGTCCATTGGTCATAAGTGTGTGGTGAACCGGAATCCTGAGAACGAGTGATCCTGCCCTCACGGTCAAGTATAGTCTTACATCGGCCCATTTTCACATCCAAACGCTCTACAAATTTGGATATTGCACAATTCGAACAGCCAGCCAATTAGTGGTCCAGAATGAGGCCTCTTTCAAGCACTGTCTCACACGAGTGCGCGGCTTCTCCACGTCCTTCAGAGTGATCACAAAACATCTGACTGTTCGTACACCCTACCAGGACTGGAAGCAACGCTAAACAAGAACCATACTAATCCACTCTGGTGATCGTTCTACTTGCGACAGGCTCTTGCTACTCTCCTTACTTACACACCCACCCATGCTGTCTACGTGTACAAAGTTACATTGACATCCGACAATATCTTGTGTTCTCTTCACAATTTTTGTCAGGGAGTGTATTTAAACACAGTTCGAATCCCATATTTCACGTATCTCTTGATTATACAAGGTGAGCCAAGTAACTGGCTCATAGATAAATTCACAGAGAAGAGAGTTAATATGATCTAAAGAGTTACTGAAGCAACTAGATTCATCTTTCAGTAGAATTGTGTACTGCTTTTAACGACGTTTGAGAGATTTTTAAAAGAGGAAGACAGTAAGTAATGACTTACCACGTTTACGGTGCAAATATAACAACAAATTGTTTTAAATATGATATCTGTGGTATTTGTCTTACAGTCACTAAAATGTTCGTTATTCATTTAGTATCTCAGTAGCTTATAAAGTTTAATGTCATAACCATATGGCAAACTACCAGATCTTCTGAATTTCTTTGGTTACAGATAAATGCGTTTCCACAGCATTTAGCATACGATGAAACTTAGATGCTTCCATGTTACTGTGATATCCCAAATATCCAGAAAAACCGTCATAAACGCCTAAATGGTAGGCCCATTGCACTATCACATTACCTTTAAAATAAAAGTTGCTATACTTTCTCAAATAATTTAATATTAATTTATCCATTTTCTGAATGCTGAGCTGGATTACATTGTTTTAAGAAATACAGCAACCAGCCACTTTGTTGAGCTATGCCAACAGGCGTAGCGAAGTTTCGTCCATCTGCAGTTGGTCCAAAAGATATTTAACATTCAGCCAAAACATCGTTCAAAACTTTTGGTGCGAATTGGATGCTGCAGCTGCCTTTCTATTCTGCTTGTTTTGTTCCATTTTTCACAATTGCGATCGTAGCACAAACGTATTTTGTTTTTGTGCAATATATAAATGAAAAAATGTTTGTGCGAACTGAAGATCAAATATGTTGTACCCTATCTGAAGAAGATCGAACGGCTGAAACGCGTATTTGCATAAATAAAAATAATTTTAAGTAGTGGCTGGGCGCTGTATTTCTTAAAATTAAAAAATAACTCAAAGAATTTATTATAGTATCCGTTTATCGAAAAAAGTTCAATTACTAAAAGTGGTAAAAAATCTTGTTAAGTTTTATATTTTACATCAAATTAAATTCCTGCTCCGGTTTGTTGACAAGTATTTTAATGCGCATGTTTCTTCTTCTGAATCAAGCAGTTTGTTGACACAGTTGCTGCATCGTTTACTTTGCACCTTAGCGATGATTAAATGAAATCTCTGTATATCAAATTCCATTGCGTAGAATCACAAAAACAGCGAGTTTAATATTTCCGATTTAATTTTGTTATTTACAGAACGCAGGGTATTGACTCGCTACCTGTATTGGATTGAACGGTGATCAACGGCTGCGAACAACAGAATCGGAAAATTAAACGAAATTTTCTACACGCCATTGTTATGAGTTCATGAATTCCGCAGAAAGCGGTTATTTGATAAAAAAAAATCATCGCACTTCAGGGACCGAGGTGTCCCTGTCCCATAATCACAGTGCTACGGAGCTGTTACTGGGATTTCTCCTGTGCCACGTGTAACAAGCCATATGGAAAATACTAACGCAGTCGCGTTCGTGAGACTGCTCTTTCGCTGTAGCTACACATTTTATATATCCCTCACAAGCTTTCCGGTTAAAAGCATGCCGTTCTGAAAGGACATTTTGTCCAGAAAGTTCATTGCCGCCTGGGGACGTGCGGATTTTCCCTGGCGGGGCTGTAGGGTCAGAGAGAGAAACGGCTCGTTAAACATAGGCGGCCACAGCACTGCAGCGGATTCACGGATTACAGCAAACGAGTGCTGTGGGCATCGGTCCCTGGTGACCGGCAGATTTCGGAGATCGTTACCGCGTCCTTTCTGAATACCAGAGAGGAGGCGAGCATTGCAATGAGGTACGTAATCATGGAAATGAGAGAGACTGCTTACCGGAAAATCGTTGAGGTGCCCGTCAAGCAACTGCGGAGCAGTACTCATCTGAATTAATGCCGGTGAGTGCGAGGATTTCTTGCATTCCACAATATACACTAGTGAGTTATTTTTTCGGTGCTCTTTCTTACACTGAACACAACTTTCCGCATAATAAAGGAGAGAATTCTATGCACTCTAAAATACCAAAATATGCATACATTCATGCATTACAAAACTAAAACACATGTGAAAAATAGATTAAAATATACATTATCGATTTTCATGAGCTACCTTCCATTCCCAAAGTGGATCCACTCAGCGACTATTACGTGGCTTATAAATTGTAGAGTGCAGCAATCAGTCGTCCTTTTTCAGATTTTAGTGTGCTAATCAAGATTTCGGCTAGTGGCTAGCCATTATCAATGCAGTGTTTTCTGTTCTCGATGCATGGAAGTCCCTGTTGTTCGGGCGTCAGTCACATTTCTTTGAATTCAAAAAAACGTGACTGACGCCCGAACAACAGGGACTTATATGCAGCGAGAATAAACAATTGTGCATTGATAATGGCTAGCCACTAGCCGAAATCTGGATTGGGGCACTAAAATCTAAGAAAAGGATGACTGATTGCTGCACTCTATATTTACAAGTTATATTATCGATTTTGTTCCTAATTTATTAATTCACTTCCCTTGTTGCACATCTAGCAACATCTCAAATTTTTTTGTGTGTGTTTGCTGCGCTAGTCAGTCAAAATATTTTTCTAGACGGAAAATAACCTCTTATATCACAGAAAGTTATAGGCACAAATCTGAACGAACGTGTAACTGACAGTGTCAGATGAAATTCTTCATTCATGCTTTCACAAAATACTCTTTTTCACTGAACAAAAGATTCCTGTTTATGACACTGACCAGTTTGTTCTTTACATCTACTCAAAAGTTCCCTTTGACATCACTGAGGAATCTCTGGAACTACTCAACAATTGACTTTGAGTCTATCAGTGGCGGACATATGACTTTCAACTTTTTTATTGTAGGTGGCCAATTAGAGAAGTTTGTCTTAGTGTCAATTAAACCCTACTGAACATTTTTCACTCAAATGCTGCTTGTGCATATCTGGTAAATACAGTATCATCTGGTGAGAATCTGTTTACTACTTAATGAAAGTCGCATTTCCTTTAGAATTCAATACTAAAGTACTAATTTTATTGCAATTATCTCTGTTTCACTTTTATTTGATACTGATTTAATGACATCAAAATTGTTAGGGATGCACCTTCCACCCAAGTACCCAACCTAGTAGGAATGGCCTGGTAGACTCTGCTTCTAAGCTGCTGCATCTGCAGAGGCTTTGAAAATATCGTTTTAAAATTAATTTATTTTTACACCTTTGGGACCACTAAAACTGATATCCCTGAATGTTACACGTACCTTTTCAGTTGAAGGTATCAAATTATTGACATTGTCATAATTTGGGAGTATTGTTCCTGCAACACTTTGGAGTACATGACCAAGACATGTAATGTGTGTTGCATTTGGGAACAATATTTGATGTGCCGCTGTGGCCTGCGGCATGTTTACAGCTGCACCTCTTAACGGAAAATGATATGTGTATTTATGTAAATTATTTGGCCTTAGAAAATCTAAAACACAGGAAGCATTTTCTCAGTGAAACTAGCAATTTCTGGAGTTCCTTTCTTGTTCCAATACTCCACAGTACATTAGATGAGATTTACCAGGCCCACACACAGTTAATTTTCCTACTATTAGGTTAGCAACTAGGCTCATTTGTTTCATGTCCATATGTTTGAAGTTCCCATTTCCTCACGAATTTTGTCCAATACCTTCGTAGCATAAGTATCTTTACGTGTGTAAAAATAGTTTTCATTTACTTTTACACAAAATTAAATTTATTTTGACAAATTCACTACCATGGCCTCCTGTTTATAGGATTATGGATCAGAGACATCTTTTGATGTATAACTTTCATGTGTTATATCTGCTCCTACAAAAGGACCCCACACAACCAAGTAAAAGTTGACGAAATAAATCTCGGGTGAACAGCCTGGTGTGAGTGTACAATGGACACAATTTTCGGCAGTCGACCTTGTTGCCATCGTCATGTGATTATGGCAACAAGGTCGATAGCCGAAATATTGTGTCCTTTGTATACTCACACCAGGTTGTTCACCCGAGATTTATTCCGTCATGAAATACTCATGGAGAAATTGAAGAATCACAAGTAAAAATTGTTTTGCGATGCCTTAGGTGCTGGAGCAGTAACAAAAGACTGGATTTGGTGTGCTGCAGATTCTTTTGTTTCTCGAATTCTTGCAATATGCAATGCAGATGCGACGTATTGTTCGACTTGAAGTTTTTTAGTACATTTTATCTGAAATAATAAAAGATCTTCCAGTTGTATGGGTATGACTTTTTGACGGCATTCATATTTAAACAATTATTTAAAATAAATTTTGTAAAGTTTTACAAAGAACAAAGGCCACAGAAAATTTCTGGAAGGAGAATAGACTACTTCTTCATTAAAAGAATCTGAGAATACATCTTCATCTGATCTATCCTTTGCCTTAATCTTCTGTGTAAGAAGTACACTCCTAGAACACACGTGATAGAATAACACAGATATTTACCACTGACAAAGTTTACACACTCACAATACAAAGACAGTTTAACAAATTGTATCAGTAATGGAATAATCGAAATTGATAGTGACGTTTGTTCAGTTAGTTGCTGTCGTGGAGTGACGTAAAGAGTTAGATCTTTGCTATTGATGGATTATGACTGAAGCTCATATGATGATCCATGGCGTATGTTACTGTTGATAGAATGTCTGTGTTCCCTTAGGACGACGAATATGGTAAACAAATAGTGGCCTGTTAGCAGAGTACTGTGTACTTTGGTACAGACTGGCTAATCCAAACCTCTCACAAGGAGCGAAAGTATAAAGATTTTTGATACATTATTGGCTACCTCTATGTATGAATAGCTGTAGAGAAAACGTACATATCTTACATTGCTTCTCGTAACCTTTACAAGTGGCCTTCTTATTCTGAGCAAAAAAAGGTTCACAACTAAACATCCACGCCTGTTGCGTCCTGTGTTATAGAACTGACGTGTATTAATGGGGAGCTACCCCTCCATCCACTGTCTCCACTGGCTCCAGTCCCGGGGGTGATCTGCCAGGTGAACCTGTCTCACGCTGTTTCTCCTCCCTCCAGGCGTGCGCCAGCGAAAGTGAGTGGCCGTTCCAGCCGGTTCCCATCTGGTCCTCAACCACTCGCCGCGTCGCTATGGAGACAGGGTCTGATCCGTATCTGCTCACCCACCGACCAGGTCACCGTCACGACCCCGTTCAATGATTATGATTCTGCAGATTACTCATGCAAATCCATAAAATTCTATACTAATGCTACGAGAATCGAAACAAACCTAACCTCTCTACCTAGTAATCAAAAAACTGAGAAGTTAAAGCATGAATGTGATCTCCCTTGCATAATTCTCATATTTCTCTTAATTTACAAACACATCGAACTTATGCATATGTATGAACATTTTCAATTATTAAAAACAGTATTTACAATTATCATGTAGGAGCACTTTCTTAGGATTCACCTTTATGGTATGTCAAACTTATTGTCTTTACATTTGCTGACTGCTAAAAGCATACATTAAAGATTATTTCTTGGCTAGTCTTTTATTGTTAGTAGATAAGTAATAAACTATTCCCTTCTAATCACACTTTCTTACAGGATTAACGAAAAGTAAATTATTTGCATGCAATTCACGTTCTACTAATTATTCTTATCAGACTACAATTAAAAATGATTAAGTAAAAATAAAAGGACTGTCATCAGTTATTTTGGTTCCTGTTCTGATGCCCATTTTTGATAATTATTTGCTTTCCCCCTGGTTTGTGTATCCCTCGTTTGACATGACTTTCTTTTATTTGTTTATCCTCTTAGTTTTCCTTCTTAGTGGTTTTCAAGTCATTGTCAGCTCCAGTGAATAATAACTTCACGATGCGCAACATAGTTACGATACTAAAATTTACTTATTGGGCATTTGAAATTGTAGTCGAAGTTAATCTGTAGTGCTCATGATCTTCAGGTAATCCATGGTAGTTATATATCTTTCACTTAGTGTACTTAACTATTTCTTTATGATCTTCCTCATATTCATATCAACCTTACGTGTGGCAATTTCTCATTGAGATTAGATAGTATCTCACAACCCTACTTCTCTCGTACGTCTCCAAGCTGCTGAATTCTAAACGAAAATAAGCAAAACAATATCATCCCCAATTCACCTTATTACATTTACCATTATGTTGCCGTCCGTCAGATTGCTGTCAGTGGTTGTCTGCCTGTATTTACTTTATTCACTAGGGTTATTTTGATGTCATGTTACACTTCAAATTCCTCATAGGACAAGTGAGCTTGCTTATCGCACAATAACGTGCACGTTGGTGCTCTTAAAAAATAAAAAAAGTACCCAACGAAATATTATTAAGTTCAACGCTATTACTATGTTCTACCTTACTCTTGAAGTTGAATTTCTCAACAAACTCACTTCTTAATAAATCTCGTCCAACCGCAACTTTGGTGAGGATCACAATACAACATTTATATCCAGTCGTTTTTCACGGACGAAAATACACATGATCTGCTATAGAAACTTCCTATGAACGAAAGAACAAAAGAAGAACTCATGAAATCGCAGTACTACCTAGCATGTGTCTGTGTGCCATCATTCCATGCAACAGTCAAATTAAAACGAAGTGCATTCATACTTATTTATTTACCCATCAAGTTCCGTAGGACCAAATTGAGGAGCAAATCTCCAAAGTCATGGAATGTGTTAGTACATGAAATTACAACGTAAAGGTGATGACAAATGAAAATACAATGTTTATGAACCCAAAATAAGTCAAGCCATAAATTTAAATAAACGTAAACAACAATACAACACAAGAATCCGCTTAATTTGTCAAAAGACTCCTCGGCAGAGTCGGAGGGACCCATGAGGAAACTCTTCAGTTTCACTTTGAAAGCGCATGGATTACTGCTAAGATTTTTGAATTTTCTTGGTAGCTTATTGAAGATGGATACAGCAGTATACTGCACACCAAATGCACATGAGTTAAGGAAGTCAGATCCTAATGCAGGTTTGATTTCTGCCGAGCATTAACTAAGTGAAAGCTGCTTATTCTTGGGAATAAGCTGATATTGTTAACAAGAAATGACAGTAAAGAATACATATATTTGGAGGCAAATATCAAAATACCCAGACTAATGAACAGGGTTCGACAAGAGGTTCGCGAACTTATTGCCCGAACCGCTCTTTTCTGAGCCGAAAATATCCTTTTAGAATGGGAAAATTTACCCCACAATATAATACCATACGACATAAGCGAATGAAAATAAGCAAAGTATACTAATTTTCGTGTCGAACACCTGACTGGTGTTATGCGCCCCGCCACGAATTCCTCTGCTGTGCCAACCTTTTCCTCTCTGAATAGACCTATGTCATGAATTATATGCTGTACACATTCCAATCTATGTTCCCTCTTAAGTTTTTATCGTCCGCAGTTCCCTCTAGTATCACTAAAGTTAATCCCAGATGTATTCACATATGCCCTTACATGCTGTCCTTTTTTTATCATTCTTTTCCACATATTTCTTTCGTCGCTCAGTCTCTGGAGAACCTCCTCACTCGTTACCTTATCAGTCCTCTTAATTTTCAACATTCGTCTGTAGCACCACATCTCAAATGCTAAGATTCTTGTCTTTTCCGGTTTTTCATATTCCATGATTCACTGCCACATAGTGTTGTGATACAAACGTACATTCTCAGAAATATGTTTTTCAAATTAAGGCATACGTTTGATACTATTATACTTCTCTTGGCTTGGAACGGCCTTTTTATCAGTGCTAGTCTGCTCATTACTTTCTCTTCATTCTACTTACTCTCGATCCATATTCTGTATTCATTGCAAAGTTATTCGATTCAGCACATCCTGGAATTCTTCTTCGCTTTCACTGACGATAGCAACGTCATCAGTGTATCGTATCCTTGATATCCTTTCACCCTGAATTGTTATCCTACTTATGATCCTTGTTTTTATTTACGCCATTGTTTCTTCGATGTATAGATTAAATAGTAGGGGCGGAAGGCTACTTTCCTGTTTTACGTCCTTCTGAATACGAGAACTTCGTTCTTGGTCTCCCAGTCTTACTGTTCCCTCATGGTCCTTGTACATACTATACATTACTCGCCTTTCCCTACAGCTTACCCACATTTTTCTCAAAATTTCGAACATTTTGCACCATTTTATACTGTCGAACGCTTTTTGCAGTTCGACAAATGTTTATCTTAATTTTTATTGTGTTGCTTCCATTATTGCCCGCATCTCGTGGTCGTGCGGTAGCGTTCTCGCTTCCCACGCCCGGGTTCCCGGGTTCGATTCCCGGCGGGGTCAGGGATTTTCTCTGCCTCATGATGGCTGGGTGTTGTGTGCTGTCCTTAGGTTAGTTAGGTTTAAGTAGTTCTAAGTTCTAGGGGACTTATGACCACAGCAGTTGAGTCCCATAGTGCTCAGAGCCATTTGAACCATTTTTTTTCTTCCATTATCAACCGCAACTTCAGAATTGCCTCTATGGTGCCTTTACCTTTCCTAAAGACGAACCGATCGGCATCTAACTGATCGTCAGCTTTCTTTACCATTCTTCTGTATATCATGCTTGTCAGAAACTTGGATGAATGAGCAGCGAAGCTATATGTGCGGTAATTCGCACACTTATCGACTCTTGCTATCTTCGGAATTGTGTGGATGATGTCTTTTCCAAAGGTTTAATGGTGTATCGCCAGTCTCATACATTCTAGACACCAACGTGAATAATCAAATGGTACAAATGGCTCTGAGGACTATAGGCTTAACATCTAAGCTCATCAGTCCCCTAGAACTTAGAACTACTTATACCTAAATAACCTAAGGACATCACACACATCCATGCCCGAGGCGGGGTTCGAACCCGCGTCCGTAGCAGCCGCGCGGTTCCGGACTGAAGCTCCTAGAATCGCTTGGCCACCGCGGCCGGCCGTGAATAATCGTTTTGTTGTCACATCCACCAATAATTTTAGAATTTGCAATAAAATGTTATCCATCCCTACTGCCTTATTTGATCTTAAGTCTTCAAAAGCTCTTTTCAGTTCCGATTGTGGTACTGTCTCTTCCCTGTCGATACCTGTTTCTTCTTCTGCCACGTCATCAGACAAGTCTTCCCCCTCACAGAATCTTTCCACCTATCGCCTCTCTGCTCTGCACTTAACAGTGGAAAACCCTTTGCACTCTTGATGTTACCATTCTGGCTTTTAATTTCACACTGAGACAGACCTTCAGACAACCATTCCTCTTTCGATTTCGTTACATTTTTCAAGCAGCCATTTCGGCTTAGCTTCCTATTTATGTCATTCCTAAGTGACTTACATTTGTACATTTCTCAATTTCCCTAGACATTTCTGTACTTCCTCTCCTCGTCCATTTCTTCTGTTTGCCATGGTTTCTTGTACACAAATTAATTTCTTCGGCTTAATAGTTCCTAGCTCAAATGCACTAGCTTGAGCAGTTCTCTTTATCAACAGTGTACCACTATGCACCGAACAGAATTTATGACAAAGCATCTTTTGCGTAAATTTCTTGTACTCTTTTATTTCAAATTCGTATTGTAAAAGTTTTTATTGTTCATTATTTTGTTGAAAAACTTGTCACTGACGAGTAAGATATTTCACATTTTCTCCTTTGCTTCCAAATTAACATTTTCCAGTTCTTCAATCCACTCGTTGATTTTCTGATGGATTTCCCTTGCGAGAACTTCCTTCTTATCCTCCCATGTATCTCTGTATACTTTCAGTAATTGTAGCGTACTTTCAGACTGTTGTACGGTATCTGCACTTGAATCACCTGCTCCTCAAAACAGTTGTTCATTTTCTTCCCTTTTTCTAGAATGATTGCTCCTCTGACAAGATTCAGTATCCTTTAGTTACTGTTCAAGAAGTTTATTCTGATAATTAGATTGATGGCCAATTTAGGTAACATCAAGAAAAATCTCCTGGTAATGTGATTCCTAGCCTGTTGATTGACTTATTTACTTTTGGGAATTTACGCACCACTGCGGTTTTTAATTTTTTTAATTTTTTAATTTTTTTTAATTACGGTACCAGCCAATGAAATCCCTTGATACATTTCTGATATGTTGTATCGCCTATTGCCGATTTTTGGCTTACACTATCACATGTTCCCTTGACCTGTACATGTCCTACAGAGATGTTAATTACTGGGTACAGCTCATGATCGTATCATAACAACATTCTGACTTATATTGTGGGTTTCTTGGCAGCTTCCCCTGCTATTAAATGTAGTCGGTGCTTTGATAAGCTATTACCCCATTCCTCATTTCTTGGATTCAGTGGCCTGATTTTTATGATTTCTTGTCCTTCTCTCCCTTATAGAGAGGAGGATCCATTCCATATCAAATACTGTTCATTGTTATATCTCTGGTATTTTTTCCAGCCACCTCTTTGTTGTGGGTGATTCCAAAAATGATTTTCTCCTGCTGACAGACCGTTGGAATTATGTCCACCTCAGGATCCTCCATTTCAGTTTTTTTCTCTAATTATCGTTGCAGTATGGTGGTCAGTTGAAGTTAACTTCATGCTCTCTCTGTTGTTCCCTAGCATTGTCATTGGCAAAAGAGACTTCAAGTTCATGCAGTGTACATGTTAATTCTTCATTATTGTCATTGCATCGACTTGTTAGGACTGGTTGACAATTTGTCAGCTGTTCGATATTATAGTGTCGAATGATTTCACTTAGGCTACCAGGAATGCCCAAGAACTGATTTTTTCTAGCCATAGCTTCGAGAAAATTCACTAAACTCTTGCATCCTGATGCCATAAAATCACTGCACATTAACATCTCCTGCTTAGAACATTATTGCATTCCTCACAATCTGTAATTCGTGGGGAAAGCATCTCTAAAGTCACGATATGTGGGCCAAGCTGTCACTGCTCCACTCATTCTTCCACTGTTTTTCCTCAACGTGTGTTCAGACAAACTCTAATTTATGCGACAAAGGCCAAGAACGTGATAATGACAGTCAAATCATGCAATCCAAGTTTTATGCTAATGCTTATTGACTGATATAAAGTATTTGAAGTTGAAGGACGTTTCCTGTCTCACACACGACCTAACAGCTATTTCTGATGTTCTTCTTATCTCTTCTCGATGGGACTCTACATGAAAATTTTTGGTGTTGGTGCGTCTAGCATTACATTCGTTTCTGCCAAGTGCACGACTTTTGTTCAGTGGGATGCTGTTATGGGTTTCAATAGTGATTGTTTTTACTCCTACCTTTAACAAACCCATCCTTTCAAATCTGATGTGAGCTATTTTTCTCGCATCTTCTCTGCAGTCTTTCGTTTATATTTCCCTGCATTTTCTGGAATGCAAGAAGAGTCTGTATCTACATCTATATGGTTACTCTGCAATTCACACATAAGTGTCTGACAGAGGGTTCATCGAACCATTTTCGTACTACTACTCTACAATTCCACTCTTGAATGGCGCGTAGGAAAAAGAACACATAAATCTTTCCGTTCGAACTCTGATTTCTCTTATTTTAGTATGATGATCATTCCTCCATACGTAGGTGGGTGTCAACTCATTCAACTCATTCAGAAAAGAATCTCGCCGCGAAGAAAACCGCCTTTGTTTCAGTGAGTGCCACCCCAATCCGCGTATCATATCAGTGACACTCTCACCCCTATTGCGCTATAATACGAAACGAGATGCCCTTCCCTGCATTTCTTCAATGTCCTCCGTCAATCCTACCTGGTAAGAATCCCATATCGTGCAGCAATGTTCCAGCAGAGGATGGATAAGTGTAATGTAGGCTGTCTCTTGAGTGGGATTGTCGCATTTTCTAAATGTTCTGCCAACAAAGCGTAGTCTTCGTTTCGCCTTCCCCATGTGGTCTTTCCAATTTAAGTTCCTCGTAATTGTGTTTCCTAGGTATTTAGTCGAATTGACAGCCCTTAGATTTGTGCGATTTATCGTATATCCAAAATTCATAAGATTTCTTTTAGTACCCATGTTGATGACCTCACACTTTTCTTTGTTTAGTGCCAATTTCCACTTTTCGCCCCATAGAGAAATTCTCTTTAGATCATTTTGTAATTGGAATTGATCGCCTGATGATTTTACTAGACGGTAAATTACAGCGTCATCTGCAAACAATTTAAGGAGGCTGCTCAGATTATCACGTAGATCATTTATGTAAATCAGGAACAGCAGAGGGCCTATGACACTACCTTATGAAATGCTAGATGTCACTTCTGCTCTACTCGATGATTTACCGTCTATCACTTCGAACTATGGCCTCTCTGAGAGGAAATGACGAACCCAGTCACACAACTGAGATGATACTCCATATGCACGCAATTTGGTTAATAGTCTCTTGTGAGGAACGGTATCAAAAGCCTTCTGGAAATCTAGAAGTATGGAATCGATCTGAGATCCCTTGTCGACAACACTCATTACTTTATGGGAATAAAAAGCTGGCTGTGTTGTACAAGAACGATATTTTCTGAATCCATGTTGGTTATGTATCAATAAGTCATTTTCTTCAAGGTAATTCATAATGTTAGAGTACAGTATATGCCCCAAGATCCTACTGCAAATTGAGGTCAGTGATATGGGTCTCTAATTCAAAGAGTTACTCCTATTTCCTTTCTTGAATATTGGTGTGACCTGTGCTACTTTCCAGTCTTTATGAGCAGACCTTTCGACATGTGAGCGGTTGTATATGATTGCTAGTAAAGGTGCTATTGTGTCTGCATACTCTGAAAGGAACCTAATTGGTATACCATATGGACCGGAATATTTGCCTTTCTTAAGTGATTTGAGTTGTTTCGCAACACCTAAGATATCTACTTTTATGTTACTCATGCTAACGGCTGTTCTGGTTTCGATTTCTGGAATATTTATTTGGTCTTCTTTCGTGAAGGAATTACGGAAAACTGTATTTAGTAACTCGGCTTTAGTTGCACCACCATCGGTAACATTTCCATCGCTATCTCGCAGTGACGGTAATGACTGTTTTTTGCCACAGGTGTACTTTACATACGACCAGAATCTCTTTGGTTTTTCTACCATATTTTGAGACACTATTTCATTGTGGAAACTATAAAAAGCATCTCGCATTGACGTCTGCACTAAATTTCGAGCTTCCGTGAAACTTAGACAGTCTTCGAGATTTTGCGTTCTTCTGAATGTTGCATGAATTTTTCGTTGTTTCTGCAACAGTGTTCTGACATGTTTTGCGTACCATGGTGGATCTTACTAACTTATGCAGTATGAATCTATCTATTGCTATCGATAATATCTTTGAATTTCAGCCATATCTGATCTACACTTACATAATTAGCTTGGACGGAATGGACACTCTCTCTTAGGAAGACATCAAGCGAATTTTTATCTGCTGTTTTAAATAGATGTATTTTGCATTTATTTTTAGTGGTGTTGGTTGATATGGCTTTGAGCCTCGCTACAATGTCCTTGTGTTCTCTAATCCACGTATCCGCCATGACGCTCTCTGTTAGATCAGGCTTATTTGTGGCTAAGAGGTCAAGTGTGTTTTCGCAACCATTTACAATTCGTGTGGGATCATGAACTAATTGTTCAAACTAATTCTCAGAGAAAGCATTTAGTACAATTTCGGAAGATGTTTTATGCGTACCACCGGCTTTGAACATGTATTTTCGCCAACAAATCGGAGGTAGATTGAAGTGTGTGAGTTGGGTACTTATGTGCAATGAGATTCAAGTTTTCTTTGAAGCGTGCAGCTGTTACATCATCCGAGTCGGGGCGTCGGTAGAAAGAGGCAATTATTATTTTGGTACGTCTGTTGAGTATAACCTCTACCCATACTATTTCGCCAAAACTTTCTATTATAATTTCACTACAAGATAAACTACTCCCAACAGACACAAACACGCCACCACCTACTTTATCTAAACCATCCTTTCTGAACACGATTTGCGCCTCTGTAAAAATTTCGGCAGAATTTATCTCCGGTTTTAGCCAGCTTTCTATTCCCATAACGAATTCAGTTTCAGTGCTTTCTATCAGCGCTTGAAGCTCTGGTACTTTTCCAACACAGCTACGACAATTTACAACTACAATACTGATTGTTGCTTTGTCGAGTCTCGTCGTTTCTTGTCGTTTCTTTGTCCTGTACCCTTTGAGACTGGAGCCCTTTTTGATCTTTCCCGAGATTGTCTAACTTAACTGTACTTCCTGACTGTCTCATACAATTACTGGAATGGTAATATATGAGCCTACACCCAATTTTCCAATTTCATCTCCGATTATCTCATTGTTTTGAACTTGTAGCTGACTTGTGGCTTCGTCTATCTGTTTTAAAAACTGTGCTGTTACCCTTTCAACTTGCTTTTCTGCTTTTTTAAATACATCTCTACTTTTTCTTACCAGTCGTGCAACTTTATTTGATCTTGTTGCAGACCTGTAAACTGATTTTGTACGTGCTCTACATTCTCAGTTCTATTGGTCAGTTTCATCACATTTTCCTGTCATTGGTTCGACTGTTTTCATGTTTTGGTGATCGACTGTTGTGCTGTTTTCTTGGATCCTTGTACCTCTTTCAATGTGTGGCTTACCAATCACCTCTTTTTTTCTTCTTCTTCATCTCTCTACTTCTTTCTGTATTTTATCCATTCTTCTCCATATATCATCTGTATATCTCCACACTTTTTTATGCCTGCTGTATTTCATCTGTCCATTTCTGAATTTCTTTTATGTATTTCCTAATTTCGACTATCCTCTACTATGCATCCCCATTAATTTTATTTAAAAATTCCGAAATTATCTTCAATGTTTACCGTCTGCCTGTTTGGAGAAAAAGTTTGTGAACTCATTTGAGCACTTTGTCTAACTGAAATTTCCAGCCTATCACTCTCTTCTACCTTGTAATTTCATATAATCACTATAATGTTGAAGTGTGTTGAAGTAACTTCATCTTCCCCCTGTTTATCCTTACAATGAGCGTTATTAACTCCAACACCTGACTGCCTGTGATCTAAATAAAAATTACATCAACTCTTCACCTCTGCTGTTTGTACTTGACTGTACTGTAGAAAAGATCAGCTGTCCCTCTCCTAAATCACCACCTGCCCTACCTTGACTGTGCTCAATAATACTAGTAGTTTCATCCTTGACTTGTTCATATTCTGTTTGCAAACTTATTCTGTGTTGCCATTCAAATTGTGTACCATACTCTGTTGTTAACATAAAGAGAATTAAACCTCATTAAAGATAATCTCTCAACCAGCTTCATAATAAATTATTTATCAATATAAATCTCATCCAAAATGTAACGACACTGGTATTATAATGCAGATAACCACTCAGACATTGAAAAGAATCCAAAAAGAATAGGTAGAAAGCTGAAATAAATACTTGTATAATTTTTTCACACCATCAAAAAGTTGTATAGACAGCTATGATTTTAAATGTTCCATGTTAATGAATCATTAAAACAAAATATGTTTCCTATCTGATTGCTTCCTACTATATGCTGTTTTGTACTGATCCTGATATGGTCGCCAGTTTATGCAAAACGCATTTTGTGTGAGAACGTGGAATCTAACTCAATCTGACATTAATCAAGAATTGAGCACACCATTGAGATCCAGTGCTGAATTTAGTGTGTGCAATGGAATTACCAATGTTTGTTTATTGGACCTAGCAATGAAGCTTCAGTTGGAGAGTTGACATAAATATCTATCATTTAAAGAAATTGGTTGTGATAATAAACTCAAGGTTTAAGTACCACTGTTGTTTTTTATATAATACACATGAATAGTAATGGAACAAAACCTTATTACATATACAAGAACTATAAAAAAGTACCTTACTCTGCAAACTGCAAACCAAAATTCTGAGTTGCCAAAGTTACTTAAATACATGGAGTTCCATGAAATCTCGGATATTATTCTGTGCAATAAATTCAGTAATCTATGTCAATCACACCGTTTGCTTAGGACCAATACCCAAGAACCCTAAAGATCTGAGGAACCACTGACGAATATGATCCACTGATAGCTATCACGCAGTTGAACTACAATGCTCTCGCCTCCCCTAATATGCCAGAGTTGTATGTCATGCTTACCATAAGCACCAGTCGACTTTGAGCAGAGTGGAGACAGAATGCCTCAGCAACTTGAGAGTCTAATGACAACTTAGCCTACGTCAGCAGTCCATTAATTTTACTGTGGTCCTCTCCTTCTTCTATGTCTCTTCACCCTCTAAGAATGACTATATACTGCTCTCTATTTTTCCAGTCTTCTGCCAGCAGCTATCTAGTGTCTTCTGCCCAACAAAATGTGATCACCAAACCCCTTAAAAGTTGCTACAGCCCACCAAAGGCATAGTTGTTTCTTTGACAATATTGCTCACTCAAACATTGCGAAAAATCTACAGGCCAATGACATGAATATCTTTCCTTCTTTTCTCAAAAGCTTCCCGCCAAGTACTGAGTCCTCATGGTGTCACTATCAAACCTTCAATCGGTGCTCATTCTGCAAAGATCTACAGGTCCTGTGAAATGATAAAAAGCTAGCTAGAGGGCTAGTGGTCGATCAAGATTTCAGAAAAGTCACGTATATCACTCAACAAGCTCCTAGCACTAGCCACCCATGCACAGAGTTCCATTTTATGGAACGAAAGTTTCCTTATCTTAGCCACCCACACACCATCCTATAAACGTACAATGGTTTGACCACCCGTTCCCTGCTCAGCAAAGCAACTTCCATCCCTTGACAAGGAGGTGGGTGTCCTACCAGCTATTTCTTCTCCCTCTATTTCTGCAAAGGTTGGCTTGCCTATGGCCACCCTGGGCTCATTCTGCTGGGCCTCGCAACTTTTCATCTGTCTTATATTCACAGCACTCCTCACTTCCACAGTTAGCCCATAAATCAAGTTAATGTACCCTGTTATACTACAGGAGGTCAGGAAGAGGAAGTGAAATCGGCTCATAAATCACTGTGATCCCATGACTCACATAAAAGTACTGTAATTAAAGGTGACCAGAAATGAAAATAGGCTAGCCAAAGGACTTGTCACATTTCAACCTGAGAATTAAATCTATGATATAATGAGGCCATCAACCATGGAAGTTTTGAAGAAATAGTCTTGATATTGACCTGAAACATTTACGTATATAATTGGGTAAATAAAATTAGGGCAATTTGGTTGTAATTTTAATTCCATTCTCTGATCTTCACCATTACCAAACCCTTGGTGTGTGGTATTGTGTCCCCAAGCAGAGAACTGTCATATTTTTATTACTGTTAATAATAATTACAACTAAAGACACAAAAATAATGTTAGACACAATTACAAAAAGTTATTCATTACCAGGATGTGTCTTATGTTCCTTTCAAATGTATGACTCACCTGTAAGACATTAATTTCGTGATCCAACAACTACACTCCTGGAAATGGAAAAAAGAACACATTGACACCGGTGTGTCAGACCCACCATACTTGCTCCGGACACTGCGAGAGGGCTGTACAAGCAATGATCACACGCACGGCACAGCGGACACACCAGGAACCGCGGTGTTGGCCGTCGAATGGCGCTAGCTGCGCAGCATTTGTGCACCGCCGCCGTCAGTGTCAGCCAGTTTGCCGTGGCATACGGAGCTCCATCGCAGTCTTTAACACTGGTAGCATGCCGCGTCAGCGTGGACGTGAACCGTATGTGCAGTTGACGGACTTTGAGCGAGGGCGTATAGTGGGCATGCGGGAGGCCGGGTGGACGTACCGCCGAATTGCTCAACACGTGGGGCGTGAGGTCTCCACAGTACATCGATGTTGTCGCCAGTGGTCGGCGGAAGGTGCACGTGCCCGTCGACCTGGGACAGGACCGCAGCGACACACGGATGCACGCCAAGACCGTAGGATCCTACGCAGTGCCGTAGGGGACCGCACCGCCACTTCCCAGCAAATTAGGGACACTGTTGCTCCTGGGGTATCGGCGAGGACCATTCGCAACCGTCTCCATGAAGCTGGGCTACGGTCCCGCACACCGTTAGGCCGTCTTCCGCTCACGCCCCAACATCGTGCAGCCCGCCTCCAGTGGTGTCGCGACAGGTGTGAATGGAGGGACGAATGGAGACGTGTCGTCTTCAGCGATGAGAGTCGCTTCTGCCTTGGTGCCAATGATGGTCGTATACGTGTTTGGCGCCGTGCAGGTGAGCGCCACAATCAGGACTGCATACGACCGAGGCACACAGGGCCAACACCCGGCATCATGGTGTGGGGAGCGATCTCCTACACTGGCCGTACACCACTGGTGATCGTCGAGGGGACACTGAATAGTGCACGGTACATCCAAACCGTCATCGAACCCATCGTTCTACCATTCCTAGACCGGCAAGGGAACTTGCTGTTCCAACAGGACAATGCACGTCCGCATGTATCCCGTGCCACCCAACGTGCTCTAGAAGGTGTAAGTCAACTACCCTGGCCAGCAAGATCTCCGGATCTGTCCCCCATTAAGCATGTTTGGGACTGGATGAAGCGTCGTCTCACGCGGTCTGCACGTCGTGCACGAACGCTGGTCCAACTGAGGCGCCAGGTGGAAATGGCATGGCAAGCCGTTCCACAGGACTACATCCAGCATCTCTACGATCGTCTCCATGGGAGAATAGCAGCCTGCATTGCTGCGAAAGGTGGATATACACTGTACTAGTGCCGACATTGTGCATGCTCTGTTGCCTGTGTCTATGTGCCTGTGGTTCTGTCAGTGTGATCATGTGATGTATCTGACCCCAGGAATGTGTCAATAAAGTTTCCCCTTCCTGGGACAATGAATTCACGGTGTTCTTATTTCAATTTCCAGGAGTGTATTTCCTCAAACACAGTACCAACGACATAAGTTAACTGGATGTAGTTATTATATAATAAAGCGTACTTGCACCTTTCTTAACACGTTACCTCATGTTCTTCAAATGAGTAAATTAACACTGTCTCCACTCTTGAGTTCAATAGAAAAACACAGTATATGAAACAGAAGGTAAATAGGGAACAAATATAGGGAATATAATGACAGTAGTGTGGCTCTTATTTTTCAACCCAGTGCTTTTTCCTTTGTGATGCACCCTAGTTTTGTTCCCTATGTAATGAGTTGTATAACTTTGGCTCCATGGGAAAATGGGAAGCAGCGTCAATAGGCTCCTATATTTTGAAAAAAATGGAACGAAAAATCACATACAAACACATTTACTATTTATCACGAGAATATTACATTGAAGTACATGATTAACCAATTACTTCCGAAATTAGTTATTCAGTGAGTTGTATTAACTTTAATAATTCAATTTATATCATCAATTTACACAATGACTATGATGCAAATCAAAGGAGAAAATCAAATTTTCTCTTATAAATCCCAATCCTCTGATAAAGACTGTCGCTTTGGTCTTGGAAACTTGGATACTCTGTTAGAATCCGAAGGACATATTGGCTCTGTTAGTAGTTTTTGATAAATAATTTGTTGTAGACGTCCATGAACATGGCGCCTCTATCTAATAGGAGGAGGAGGATCTTAGTGTTTAACGTCCCGTCGACAACGAGGTCATTAGAGACGAGCCCCTATCTAATAAACTATTTGCTACTTCCAGTTTATTCGCTACTTTTTAGCGTCGATGAAACCATTATTTTCATGCCACTATGAAGGATCTCTCTTAAGAACCTTTCACTCAGGCCCAAATTAGTTAGGATTGCTGTACTTCGCAGATTTCGTAGACAGTACGCGATTAAATGCTAGAAGAAAAATGTCCTTGACGAAGAGACAAAAGTCTCGAAAGTAATGAATGTCTAAATCTTTTTATTTACTTCAGTTTTACCGCCGACCATCCTTCAGATACTTCAGTACTCTTTGCGAGTGAAGTTTGGAGATGGGGCACCACGACTGATGAAATCGGCCGGATTAGTAATAATTACTTGGCTCTCTGATCAAGACCATCGACATATCCCGATCACGCTCTAACAGTGACAGCGGAAGCAGTCCAATAATTTTTAAATTTTCGGTTCCTGTATTTCTGTTGCCTGTCTCGTGTTTGTGTGTCTTGAGAAGCGAACATGAGGCTTTTTGTAAAGTGGTTGGGTAGGTAAGTACAATACATACAGCACAAACCGAAGTTTATCTTCATATCCATTTAAATTAATAAGTGAAACTTCTGTACAAGAGCTATATTTTATTATCAGCAAAGAATTCATCGTTGAGGTTAACCGCTAAGAAAACTGTTTCGGCCCTGTGCTGGTTGTACTTTGCTGTTCTTGCAAACTATTACGTTTCGTTCGGACTACTTTTCGCTACACTATTAAATAATTGAGCATATTTAAATCGAACGAAGATTAAGCTGCTGTTGTATTGATAATGTATCTAATCAATGTGCTGCTTAATAACCTAAAATAGGGCATAAAGTTTTTAATTAGCATGCTTAAGATTTAATACCAACTAATCCTGAATAATTTCATTATAGTTCTTGTATTTAAATCGCAATAGGAAGGAAACGGCCTCTGAACAATCAAAGAAGAAACGCACGTGAGCTGTAAATTCTGCTCCAACTTCCAAACAGGTGACCACTTTTCTGTGGGTTTTTAATCGAACAGAATCGAAAAATGGTGCTATAGAAGTAGCCACATTTGTGTTTCATACACCATTCCCACTATTCTTCCTCTTGCACATGACTCAAAGTTGGCGATCCAGTTTTGGAGTTGAAAACACTAAAACTAACAATATTATACTGCTGCTCATAAAAGATGATTGAGTCGTGCGTAGGGGTGTTGGTCTCGCAATCGATTTCGCCTGCCTTTACTTCGGACAGGGGCTACTATAGGCAGTGCGAACGATTATTGATAATTTCTGGTAACTGATCGATTTTTTCTTAGCCACAACAGGAATATCATAATCAACAACCTGATATCTATTAAGCTTTGGAAGAATGCAGAAATCTACATGCGGCGCTTTGGCGGAAGAAGGGCGGAGAAACACTCTTCGACATACATGCTGGCAAGGGAAATAGAAATATCATGAGTTGCATTTTCTTCTTGCGGTGATAATTCAATTTTAATACGAGGAACCAATATTTTCAAGCAACTGGTGACTTTCACTGTTCACATTCGTGATAGATAGGCTCTCTAATACGGAGACTTTGTAATCATTGCTGTTTGACATCCTCTTCTATTTTTTTTTTTTTTTTACTTGTGGCGACAGAATTTTTAAGATGCTGTTATCACTTGATGTTCCTGCAGCTCCTTCGAAACGAAGTAACTCTGATTCAAGACTACTAGAACTTGACATCATCTGTTCAGCAAGTCGGTTTGAGAAAAAATAAGGAAAATATAAAAAACAGCGACCGAAATATGAGAAAAATGAAAAGCCTTGAGTCAGAGATTGTTTTTTTGCCCTTACTTCTCAAATGCATTTGTGTCATAAATTCAGAAAGAAATGGTTCACCTGATAGCAGAGTTTAATTGCTGGCACCACTTTCCAGATGCCTTTGCTCTCTCAGTTGCTACACTCTATTTTTTAGGCAGCTTATCATTGCTTCCATGCATGAATTCTGGCCGTCCTTTTAACAGTTCGTTGATGAAAACTATTATTCCGTGATAATGATAGGTAGTAGGTACTTAGGTAGTTACTTACATGTTCCGTGGATCATTTTGCACGATACATCGTAATGATGTCTAATGAGTCATTTTACATTCACATCGGAAATTAATTTGTACATACTGTTACATTATGAACATTTCTAGGGGTTTCTTTCTTTTTTTGCAAAACGGGGAAAAGATGCACAGATGGGAATTAGTAATTCCTAGCCACCACCTTTTACGCATTACAATAATAGAAATTCTTGTACAGAATAGATGTCAAGGAGAAACTTTCTCTGTTTGCTATCAAATTTTTGTGCTAAAGCCAACCTTAATGTCGAGTAATGAACACCATTTTATATTGTGTTATTATAATTATGTACCTCATTGTTCCTTTTGAAGTGTAGTGGATTATTTACAAGAAACCTCATGATGGAATAAATATACTGTGAAGCAGTAGTCAAAGCGCCTACTTCTTCAATAGATGTCTACATAATGATTGTGAGTGAACATCACATATTTGTCTTACAGCACGTTTTTGTGCAATGAAGACTTCCTTTCTTGAAGATGTCTTATATGCAAAATGTCGGTTTACTGATTTGTCTCTTTCCAAGATTTTCAATTATCCTAAGCGCAGATGTTACTGAACTAAGATGTTTTAGGAGTTCTGAAACGTATTTTCAATATTGACCTTAAGAAGTTTGAAGTTTCCACATTATTTATTATTTCCTCACCATATGTTACGCTTATCATTGATGTAGAACCTCTAGATGTGCCGATCTGAATATGCTGAGTCTTTTTAAAACTGACGGTGAGACCATTCGCAGAAAAAGAGTTAATTATACCTTTAAGAACTTTTTGTGCCATTTCTTCTGTTTCTGTATGTATGCTTGGATTGATCACAATACTAGTGTCATCTACAAAAAGAACTAATTCCCATAGTTGTATACTAGACAGAAGATGGTTTACATATATGAGGAGCAGGAAAGAACATCAGATTGACCCTTGGGGTACCACATGAATGATTTTTCCCCAGTTACAATTATGCGCCTGGACTATATTGTTTGAATTACTAAATACAACTTACTTAATTTTTTTTCTTGCTTATATATGAGATTCAATGGTTGACTATGCTGTTAATCCCATAAAAAGTTAAGTTATCCAAGGGATTACTGTGATTACAGTCAAATACCTTAGAGAGATTACAGAGAAACCAGCCAGCGTGGCGGTCTGATTGGCCGAGCGGTTCTAAGCATTACAGTCTGGAACCGCACGACTGCTGCGGTCGCAGGTTCGAATCCTGCCTCGGGTATGGATGTGTGTGATCTCCTTAGATTAGTTAGGTTTAAGTAGTTCTAAGTTCTAGGGGACTGATGACCCCAGAAGTTAAGTCCCATAGTGCTCAGAGCCATTTGAACCAACCAGCCAGCGCTATTTTATTATTTAATGCTTGTAAAACCAGTCTAGTGAACGTGTAAATGCCATTCTCAGTATAGAAACCCTTTTGAAACCCAAATCGTGATTTTCTAAGGAAACTGCTAATGCTAAGGTGAGATACTATTCTACAATACACCACCTTCTCAAAAATTTTGGAGAATGATGTCAGCAGTCAAACAGGTCAGTAGTTATTGACATCTTTCTTATCACCATTCTTAAGAAGGCAAACCACATTAGGAGGTTCAAAGTATCCGATTTTTTTAATTGCATAAATCACTACCTAAACCACCCAAGAATACGCTGTCAAAATTTCGAAACGAAATTCGCATCCGTGTAGCTATTGTGAGCATAGAACCGAGTCACATCGGTACAGGTTCGAGCGCAGATAGGGCGACATACTATCATATGATTTCCACGGATGAAACTCTTGGACACGAGTATTGCCTAGAGGGAGAAGACAGCTGGTGCGAATGGCAGAAACGAACAACCCTTGGAATGGAACATGATCCGCACCCTACTCCATTGCACCCCGACGTACAGAAGGAAATTCTTCCAATATATGAAGATTTATCAAGGGATGAATTACTGGAGAGATGTTTAAGTCACCACACACAAAATTCGAATGAGAGTTTTAATTCCACTATTTGGCGAATAGCTCCTAAACACTTGCACTCCGGACTAAAAGTCGTTGAATTGCATCGTATTTAACAGCAGGCTTATTCAATGAAGGAAATTCATCCCTTCTGATGGTCATGAACGAGGCAGAAATTGTAGCAGGCAAACAGATCATCAGCTATGCAGAACAAATGGATAACCAGCGCCTGAGCCGGTAGAAGCGACGTTGTTTATTGGAATCGAAGGAAGGTCGGAAAGCTCGGAAAGCACTGCTGCAAGCGCAAAACGAAGGCTATGAGAAAGAAAGAGGATTACTTTATGATTCTGGAATCGCAGATTAATCGATAAGCATTTTACATTATTGTTAACTTCCTCGAATATCCAGTTTCCGAGAATTTATTTTTAAAACGCGTTTAGAGAATTTATTTTTCAATCACGTTTATCTCGAAATTACTTTTTTCACATTTTCGTGCAGTGTAACTGCATAAAACGGTATAGAACCGATCATTACGAAAATTGATAGTAAGATTCTTTACAAAATTACGAATTATATGAATCAACTTATGAGATATATCATGATTGTAAGGATATTTTTCTTGGCATAATTAGAAATAAAAAACGTGAAAAACGAAGTAAATTCTTCCAACGCCTGCAAAATTTTTAATTTTCATTATTTTCACCTGCACTGAGGTTCACATTCTTACAAAATAAGTTATTAATGAAAAATCGAAACCTTTTTTTATTTCAGATGAAAATCGGAATGGGTACACTGTACGCAATTTAGGAACTATACACTCACAAAACTTCAGCGGACATCACAGCGTAGCTTTATTATTTTTGGCTGAAATTATTCAAAAAAATTCATAAAAACTGGTAGAAATATGAATGAAATGACGTAAAAATTTGATTAAATTCTAAGTGACTATTTCTACCCAAAAATTCCCAAACTACCAGTGTCAAACAGCTTTCCGAGCTTTCCGACCTTCCTTAGATTCCAATAAACAACGTCGATTCTACCGGCTCAAGCGCTGGTTATCCATTTGTTCTGCATAGCTGATGATCTGTTTGCCTGCTACAATTTCTGCCTCGTTCATGACCATCAGAAGGGATAAATTTCTTTCATTGAATAAGCCTGCTGTTAAATACGATGCCTTGTGCAGATCATTTTTGTTCCTGGTATTGTGTGTATGAACTGAGCTGTTTGTTGAAGAAATATATATATTATTTACGACATAACTGTCATTCGTCAGCGCCATTTACCGTGGCAACTCTGCATTTCCGAAAATATGCTCACAGGACATCTTTTTCCTCCGTTTACAGTCAGGAATCCGTGCCTAAAGTTTGTCGGTTAATGTTGATCCTGTTTATTTATTTTTTTAACCTGTCACTGCGGTATTATATTTATTGATGCGTTCTAGTTCAGAAAGTCTATCGTGAATTTGGTGTGCGGAACATGGAACTAAATAGATAATGGAACTGCCTATCTCATATGTATTTATACAATACATAATTATACATCTGATATACTATAGACATACTCTGACTTGCACATCTATAACGTCAGGATACTGCAGCCTCAGTGAACAGTCTACTTCTAAGAGATCGGTATGCTTTACATGAACGGATGACATATGCAACTATGTCAAAAACCTTTTAATTAACCTTTCGAAACTGAGTATGTAATACATTAATCTACTTTGAAATGCATAACGGCGACTACGACAGCACTATGTAACCCAGAGTTAAAATGAGTAATTTCGTTACATGTTTCCGATGTAATTTTGGCAAACTGAGTGTCACTTTCTTCTGACTGTATTCCACGGGTATCGTAAAAATGTAATTATATGAAATATCGATTCCATTTTGTGTGAATAGTGTTTCATGTTATACCTCAATGAGAAAATTCAATAAACTGCGGGAAAGGAAACTGAGTCAGACGAAAAAGTGTCTTTACTGGAGCAGTAAGCGAAAGAAGCAATATTGAGCAAGAATGTGCCGCGTGTTACTTGGGAGGTCATAAACCAGCTGATCGGGCGAACTTGCACAATAACTTCTGCAAGTTAGAAGCGTAACTCACAGAGAGAATGGCTCAACGGCACATTTCTCGTATAAAGTTTTCAACAACTTGGCACAATAAACGTTTTGAGAAGGCACTCTTAAGACTAAAGGAAACGTATTTCCTTGGCTGTAGCATGAGAGTGTCTGCAGATTCCTTGCATAAAAAGGCATTAATCGCACTAATTGCGTTTGTTTCATCGTTAATAGATTTGTTGTCCACAGTAGCGCAGCTGGAATGTGTGTGGTGTAGGAACTGCGAAGGTGCAAACGGATCAGCACCTTCCCAATTCTTTCATCATTATGTCAAAGAGATTGTAACTACAAATGGAAGAAATTTTAGAGTCTGTGAAGAAAGTATTTTTCTTCAGTTTCCTGTATGTCTCATGGGGGTTAATGTATTTGGGAAAGATCGTCCTTAAAATATGTGAGAATACTACGGATAATTTGTCAAGGCTTCAAAAGTGTACGCAACTAAATTTTAGAGCCACTCTTGGTAACGAGATTTTAGTCGAGACAAATTTTTATAATCTGTCATTTACTATGAAAGTGAGTGAAACCCAGCAGAATTAGTCTTTCGCCTCAAGTACTTCTTTTCTTTAGTTCTAAACTTATCACCCACATCCATCGTCGAAAATCGGGCCCTTGAGTTCTCCTTTCAGTTGCTCTTTTCAGTGCAGAGGAAACTACTCTGGCTTGTTTTAAGACATTCCCTGCTAGTGTGTACCGTTATTTTCTAACATTTCTCCACAGATCATATTCACCACTTATTCACTGTAGTATATGTAGCTTTAATAACGTATCTGTCTACTTTGCTTTGATTCTGTCCGGCAAGGAACATTGTACACAAGTGTCTTCAGACGTGCCGTATACAGCATTTAGTGGTAGAGGTGTGTGCGTTCTTGCACAGCCTGCTTTGTTGCCACGTTTCTCTCCCTCTCTCCACACTTTGTGATGGGAAATTTCCGTATGCATAAAATGGTGAGAAATTAAAAACTTTGCTTGAAATTATAAATTTGACCAGAAATTAAAAACCTACCACTTGTGCTACAAGGTTCTCCCCCATGCCTTTGATATTGCTGTGGATGTAGGTCTGTTGTCCTAAGTATAAATTGGCAGGAAATTACAAAAGAAAAAAAAGTGGTGTATTGTTCTCTTGGTGTAAAATTCAAGGATTTGCAAGATGGCGTATGGTGCAGGTTCCGGGAAGAATGGCAGCGTCTCCGAAAGGTCAACCACACGCCTCTACATGGTTCTGGGCAAAGGACACCGTCACCCCTGAGACAAAAGATGTTATTCTCATTTCATCTATAAGTATGCTGGCTATTTCCGAGAACCTGCATAATATATGAAAACATATTTTTCACCCTACCCACCTTACAGTTTGTGACCAGACTGAGCATGCCTGCTATTTATAGCTGACCTATTTCAACAACATGAAAAACTACTTAGTAAACGTAAACACGAATAAAAGTTTGCTCTGATACGAAACTTCCTGCACATTAAGACTATATGCCAGAGCCAGACTCAAATGTTGTTAACAACAATGTTGGAGTTGTTAACACAAAAGTTGATAAAAACAAAGATGTTGTTGTAATTAATACCGAAATCGGTAATCTTAAACAGGAAATGATAGGCGTTCAGGCGGAAATTGCAAGCATAAATATTCGTTTTGATTCCGAAATTAGCAGAATCGAGAAAAGTGTAAGAGAAGCAGTTGCTCCGATCATCGGGAATAAGGTGGCGGAACAAATTCAATTAGTGAAAAAAGGGGATCAACAGAAGGTGGAAACTTTAAAGGTTTAGTGTCCGAAGTAGATACTAAAGTGAGGAAGCAGGCTAATACCTGCGAAGAGAAAAAGTGGGAAGTGGAAACGCTTGCGACAACCACTTGCCAAGTAATTACGAGTGTGTCGGAATTAGAAAAGAAACTTGATGAAAAACAGAGCTATGTGCCAATCTGTGCACATAGTTCGGAATTGTTGACGAAAGAGGAGCGGTTCGACCCCTTGAAAAAAGGCGGTATACACGCGACGGATTTCATTAAAAATTGTGAAAGAGTTTTACCCGGATCATGGACTAATGACAGAAAAATTAATGCGGTTATTGACGTGTTGGCTGGTGATGCCAAGCGTTGAGGCTTAAACCTCAACATCACGAACCTGACTTTCGACGAGTTTAAAAATTTGTTTCTGGCTGAATACTGGTCAGAGCAAAAACAACAAAGTGTCTGGCGCGAATATGTCGTATAGAGGCCTTTCGATGAGAATTCGTGTGGCTCGATGAAGGAGTTTTGTGAGGGCTGGATCCCCAAATTGGAATATTTGCGTGATCGCCGCACGGAATCCGAAATAGTCTGGGAACTCTACAAGAAGCTTTCAGATGATACAAAACGGTACGTAGGAAGCAATGACAAGACAATCAATGATATCCTGTAAAGAGTTGAGGACGAGGACAATTGGTGCAATAATCGCGACAGTGGTAGAGGCCGTGGTAACAACAACGATAACCATGGGAATAATGCACACCGCAACAATGGCAGCAATAACAGTAATCGTTCAGACCGTAATAACAATTGGTACAATGCAAATAATAACAGGAATAACGGAAACAATTATCATACTAACGTGACACGGGCTTCACAGAATAGTAATAACGCCAGAGGGTGTGATAAGCCACCTCAGCAGCATCCAGGGAGCAGATCTGCTGGGACGAGACAGGGAAACCATTAGCCGCGCCGGTGAGGGGCCGACCGGGCGTGGAGAAATTTTGGCGGCCCAATAACAGGAGAAACTACTTAAACCTAACTGTCCTAAGGACATCACACACATACATGCACGACGCAGGATTCGAACCTGCGACCGTAGCGGTCGCGCGGTTTCAGAGTGAAGCGACTAGAACCGCTCGACCACACCGGCCGGCTCTTCGTTATGAAAATTCCGTATGGAATAATCAACGGCGGGAGAGTGTGCCAGTGTTAAGAGAAAGGAGTGCGCCCACAAGTAGTAGATCAGCTGTAGACACGGCAGTAGAAAATATATTCACTGTCAGTGAGAAGAATTTAAGTAGTGTTCCGGAAATCGATTATAAAGTGACAGCTGTAACACCCACAGCGGAACTGGAGATTGAGTTTAAGAATGATTCGCAATTGTTGAGAGAAGATCGGATGTCGGATAACACGTCTGTCATCGAGCGAGGGGATGCAGAGAGGGATGAGGTCTGGTTAAGGCAGTTCGGTCGCTTATACGACGAACTAAGAGATTATAGGGGCCTGTACGGGAGAAGTGTTTATGGGGAGTGCGGGCAGGATTTGCCGCGTCTCTTCCCGCAGGAAGATAGTGTTTTTGAAGTGATAGAAAGTTCTGGCCCTAACCGGCAGACCTTACCGAAAGTTATAATGGTAGATGTGGCCGACCCATCCGACGCAAAACTCCAGTTTAAACATTGCGAGAGTATTAAGGAGAAAGATTACGAAAATTTTAGTGATAGCCGGACACGATTGGTAGAAAAGCACGTAGATTACAGCGTGTATGAGGTTAGAGCCGACGTTATACGGTCAGACGGTAGCAGTGTGGGTTGCGGAGATCCAGAGGAAGTAATTGCAGATACTACTGGGCACATTCCTCCAGGTAGATTGGCAGATGAGATCAATCTGGCCAAAGAGGACTCAACGAAGGTGACGATTAGTGAAGTGAAGTGATAGCAAAGCAACGCTTACTAGTTGACGAGTTACAGGAAGAGGTTTCGGTATTGGAGGCGAAGCTACAGACTAAGCCTCAGGACAAACGTCTTGAAATTAATACTGTGTGTGAACAGAGGCAGAAAAAGCCGCCAGATAAGCCGGATTTAGGATCAAAGCCGGATGGTTTTGTCTGGAATGACCTGGATATAGACGAGGATTTACTGTGGGAAAATAAAGAAACAGTCGAGGACAAGTGTAGACAGATAGTAGTGTCTGTTAATATGCACGACCTACAACTAAACGTGTTGATTGACACCGGTGCAAAATTGAGTGCTGTATCTGGGAAAATATTTGAGTTACTGAAAGACAGACCTGGTATCGTAGTTACGCCAGCAACAGGAATGAAAATTATCGGTGCTACTGGGAAGGCCAGTAAACCGGTCACAAAACAGATTTTTGTCAACTTCCAGATATGGCGGCACGATTTGAACAAGAGTTTGTCGTCGTGCAAGACTTAACTACGGAAGTAATTATCGGGTTAGATTGGCTATTAAAGTACCGTGCGATGATTAATTGCGAAAGCAAAACTTTGACATGTACGTCACAAGATAAAACTATAGTAGTTAGTTTTGACGAGGCAGGAGACGGTGTGCATAGACAATACCAGCCTATACACATTGTTAAGTGGCCGGATGCCATTGACGTAGGTATGAATTTGAAGTACTGTAACGTGAGGAATCTCGGCATTGACAATAGTGTAGAAAGTGAATTGGAAAGTATTGTAGACGGTGTGTCAAACGTTAACACCCGAACAAAGATGAAGCCGACTTTTCCGTACCTATTGCCATCACAAACCATAGGACATGGGGCAAATATGTAGGTAGCAGAATTTGAGAGAATTATGAACACCTTGAGACATGAGTCTACAGGATTGTCTCCAGAGGAAATACTGTTAGATGACAGAAGTAAAAGTTTAGTGGAAGAGATAATCAAATTCCCTCCACGGGTTGACATTAGTATTGGTGTGAAAAAAGACCGTTTGCGAGAAATAATGAATCTAAAAGCCGATGCTCGCATACGTCGTCATGACGCTAAAGCGCGTTTTGCTAAGTTTGCAATCGGAGACTTAGTACTTGTAAAAGCTCATGAGAAATCGAGCGAGATAGACAATGAAATCTCTAAATTTAAATTTGTTTATAATGGAACATATAAAGTTATTGGTATACCTCACACAAATGCTTATTGCTTAGGGTATCCAAGCTTTGGAAAACTATTAGGTATACGGAACATTGTAGACTTGAAATTGTACCAACCAAGGATTAATTAATACCACAGAATGGGTAATTTGTGCAGTATGTAAATATAGTGTGTAAGATTTAGGGATTTGCCATGTTGCCATGCTTTTGCCTGACCAAGAGGACATTAAAGAAGTTGTAATTAATAAGTAATTAATTTTCACTAAATGATTTAAGCGTAACTGATTATTAATCAATTAAAAGATCCATGCTGCTAGTTTAAGTTTTCAGCTGAGTCACTGTAGATTAAGGAATGTAAATATGATTTTGTAGCTAGCTGTAAGATTTCATAAATATGTGATTCACTAGTCATTGACGATGTACTTAGACGCTGTTTTAAGTTTCAGGCTAGTACATGCGTGTGATGATGGACAGTGTTGAGTTATCCACTGTGATGGTGTTAACGGACTCCTTGAGATTACTCGGGAGTGAGTTTTTCCGAAAGAATCCAGTGAAACGGACGTTCTGGAAATGTCGTTACACAGACGAGTGAGATCAAGCGTGCCGCACAGGCGGGCGCAACAATACTTTCGAGGCGGAGCCGCTGTCGGCTCTTGTGCCGCTCTCGGTATTGTTTGTACTTGCTGATACGGGAGGCGGATTTGTTTTTCTTCCTGGACAGCTGATTTGAAAGAATTCTGCTGTCAGTATTTTTTTTCGATCTGCTGTATATTATTTTCTTGTTTAGCGTTAAGTGGACTCTCATGACGAGAATATTAATTGTGAAAAGATTATATAAAAATGTGTATTCTATGAAATTATTTATTAATTTGCGTATTTTGATATACCTGTTTTTTATGACCATGTACTCTGGTTAATTTTGTAAATAGTATCCATTTCTTGATACTGTTAGGAATTTTGCCGATTTAGAATAGTTGAACCATTTTCTATGTTTTCTATGAATTTTAATATGTTGTCAACCTGTGTCCTTTTGTGTAAGATGACAGAATGGAATAAGGTTAGGAGTGTCTCCACTCAATTATTATGGTCTAAAATTTGGTTTATGGTTAATTAGCCTAATGCTAAATTTTCTTGATATTTTGAGCATATGCCTTTCCGCTGCTTTTTTATCTTTTTGGGACATTTTCTGAGTCTGTTTAGGTTACACGAACATCCTCAAAGAATGTAGGGCACGTGTAACGCCGGAAATGCATATCCTCCTATTCCCATCTATTGTACTATACATTCTTTTCCATTATTTGTTACATGAAGATACGACATTTCTGTGTGTTTATATATATATATCGATGTATAATTGGTTTGTTTTGTAAATATTATTTCTATTTTTACGCTGGGTCTGGCCAGGGAAAACTATGCTATCGAACGACTACATCGATAGGTCGTGTGGAGAACCAAAGTGTTTAGGATCTTTGGTAGTGTTAACTCTGCCGCATGGAGCACGGGCAGAGGGGGTCTGGCTGGAGTACGGCGGTGGAGCAGGTTTGTTGTGTGACGCTCCCGCGAGTTGCCGCGCTTTTGGGGTTTGACAGCATGTAATTGCGCTCGACTTGCTATGATAGTTTCTGTCACGGTGTCGCGGACGGGAAGCATTAGCTGGCGCACATCAAGAGCCCGTTGCGCCTGGTGACCGTGTCGAGAAGAAGGCGCGCCAACATCCAGCTTCTACAACAGCGACGGCCGACAATGAGTGACTGTCGCCACCTCCTCGATCGACGATTTCAAACCTTCAATCAACCAACAAGGAAAACTAAAAGCACGTAAAGTTTTAGAACTGTATGGCAAACCTTAGCTTTTCAAACTGTTGCATCAAAAAATACAGCAACTTAGCACAAACCTTTGTTGCACATTGTCCCAATTGCATTACCAAGCAGGGTCCCTTCCTTTTCTGGAATGAACCCGAGTGTCGTTGAAATTCATACGCCAGTGTTAAAGTAATATCATTCCATTTCACTGCTTTAATTTCAAATTTCAGTTAAAGTATTCATAGCTTGCTACAATATTTAGATTACACAAGCAGAAATTAAGAGTGCGAGTTTTGTTACCATATTTTAGCTTACGTGTGACTGCAGCTCTGCTTGGTACGTACTAAATTTTACTATTGTTCATTGTTCAGAATCATTTAATACAAGTTCAAAGTTAAATATCCTATTTCTAAATTGCGTAGGTTCAAGTAGCTTTTGAAATGATTGTTGAGGTAGCCCAAGACTAACCTTATTTTATTGAATTTCGTAGTGCTTCAGAAACAAAGTTCACTATTAATTTCAGTCACTAAATTAACTTTTAATTTTCTGGTTTTATTAATTTTTTTGATAAATTAAGTCAGAGTGTAGCGAAATTTGTTACTTCTAACAAACATTCAGTTTTCACACAACACGTGTCAACCTTCAGTTGCCACGCTCTTAGTGCTAATTATATGTGCAATAACCTTTCTTTTTCAGTCATTATAGTAGTTGTCCAAAGGACTGGCGACCGTAATTTTCCCTAATCTCAAATATCTAATTGTTGTTGTTGTTGTGGTCTTCAGTCCTGAGACTGGTTTGATGCAGCTCTCCATGCTACTCTATCCTGTGCAAGCTTCTTCATCTCCCAGTACCTACTGCAACCTACATCCTTCTGAATCTGCTTAGTGTATTCATCTCTTGGTCTCCCCCTACGATTTTTACCCTCCACACTGCCCTCCAATACTAAATTGGTGATACCTTGATGCCTCAGAACATGTCGTACCAGCCGATCCCTTCTTCTGGTCAAGTTGTGCCACAAAGTTCTCTTCTCCCCAATCCTATTCAATACTTCCTCATTAGTTATGTGATCTACCCATCTAATCTTCAGCATTCTTCTGTAGCACCACATTTCGAAAGCTTCTATTCTCTTCTTGTCCATACTAGTTATCGTCCATGTTTCACTTCCATACATGGCTACACTCCATACAAATACTTTCAGAAATGACTTCCTGACACTTAAATCTATACTCGATGTTAACAAATTTCTCTTCTTCAGAAACGCTTTCCTTGCCATTGCCAGTCTACATTTTATATCCTCTCTACTTCGACCATCATCAGTTATTTTGCTCCCCAAATAGCAAAACTCCTTTACTACTTTAAGTGTCTCACTACCTAATCTAATTCCCTCAGCATCACCCGACTTAATTCGACTACATTCCATTATCCTCGTTTTGCTTTTGTTGGTGTTCATCTTATATCCTCCTTTCAAGACACTATCCATTCCATTCAACTGCTCTTCCAAGTCCTTTGCTGTCTCTGACAGAATTACAATGTCATCGGCGAATCTCAAAGTTTTTATTTCTTCTCCATGGATTTTAATACCTACTCCGAATTTTTCTTTTGTTTCCTTTACTGCTTGCTCAATATACAGATTGAATAACATCGGGGAGAGGCTACAACCCTGTCTTACTCCCTTCCCAACAACTGCTTCCCTTTCATGTCCCTCGACTCTTATAACTGCCATCTGGTTTCTGTACAAATTGTAAATAGCCTTTCGCTCCCTGTATTTTACCCCTGCCACCCTTAGAATTTGAAAGAGAGTATTCCAGTCAACATTGTCAAAAGCTTTCTCTAAGTCTTCAAATGCTAGAAACGTAGGTTTGCCTTTCCTTAATCTTTCTTCTAAGATAAGTCGTAAGGTCAGTATTGCCTCACGTGTTCCAGTATTTCTACGGAATCCAAACTGATCTTCCCCGAGGTCGGCTTCTACTAGTTTTTCCATTCGTCTGTAAAGAATACGTGTTAGGATTTTGCAGCTGTGGCTTATTAAACTGATTGTTCGGTAATTTTCACATCTATCAACACCTGTTTTCTTTGGGATTGGAATTATTATATTCTTCTTGAAGTCTGAGGGTATTTCGTCTGTTTCATACATCTTGCTCACCAGATGGTAGAGTTTTGTCAGGACTGGCTCTCCCAAGGCCGTCAGTAGTTCCAATGGAATGTTGTCTACTCCGGGGGCCTTGTTTCGGCTCAGGTCTCTCAGCGCTCTGTCAAACTCTTCACGCAGTATCGTATCTCCCATTTCATCTTCATCCACATCCTCTTCCATTTCCATAACATTGTACTCAAGTACATCGCCCTTGTATAGACCCTCTATATACTCCTTCCACCTTTCTGCTTTCCCTTCTTTGCTTAGAACTGGCTTTCCATCTGAGCTCTTGATATTCATACAAGTGGTTCTCTTATCTCCAAAGGTCTCTTTAATTTTCCTGTAGGCAGTATCTATCTTACCCCTAGTGAGATAAGCCTCTACATCCTTACATTTGTCCTCTAGCCATCCCTGCTTAGCCATTTTGCACTTCCTGTCGATCTCATTTTTGAGACATTTGTATTCCTTTTTGCCTGCTTCATTTACTGCATTTTTATATTTTCTCCTTTGATCCATTAAATTCAATATTTCTTCTGTTACCCAAGGATTTCTACTAGCCCTCGTCTTTTTACCTACTTGATCCTCTGCTGCCTTCACTACTTCATCCCTCAAAGCTACCCATTCTTCTTCTACTGTGTTTCTTTCCCCCATTCCTGTCAATTGTTCCCTTATGCTCTCCCTGAAACTCTGTACAACCTCTGGTTCTTTCAGTTTATCCAGGTCCCATCTCGTTAAATTCCCACCTTTTTGCAGTTTCTTCAGTTTTAATCTACAGGTCATAACCAATAGATTGTGGTCAGAGTCCACATCTGCCCCTGGAAATGTCTTACAATTTAAAACCTGGTTCCTAAATCTCTGTCTTACCATTATATAATCTATCTGATACCTTTTACTATCTCCAGGGTTCTTCCATGTGTACAACCTCCTATCATGATTCTTAAACCAAGTGTTAGCTATGATTAAGTTGTTCTCTGTGCAAAATTCTACCAGGCGGCTTCCTCTTTCATTTCTTAGCCCCAATCCATATTCACCTACTATGTTTCCTTCTCTCCCTTTTCCTACACTCGAATTCCAGTCACCCATGACTATTAAATTTTCGTCTCCCTTCACTATCTGAATTATTTCTTTTATTTCATCATACATTTCTTCAATTTCTTCGTCATCTGCAGAGCTAGTTGGCATATAAACTTGTACTACTGTAGTAGGTGTGGGCTTCGTATCTATCTTGGCCACAATAATGCGTTCACTATGCTGTTTGCAGTAGCTTACCCGCATTCCTATTTTCCTATTCATTATTAAACCTACTCCTGCATTACCCCTATTTGACTTTGTGTTTATAACCCTGTAGTCACCTGACCAGAAGTTGTGTTCCTCCTGCCACCGAACTTCACTAATTCCCACTATATCTAACTTTAACCTATCCATTTCCCTTTTTAAATTTTCTAACCTACCTGCCCGGTTAAGGGATCTGACATTCCACGCTCCAATCCGTAGAACGCCAGTTTTCTTTCTCCTGATAACGACATCCTCTTGAGTAGTCCCCGCCCGGAGATCCGAATGGGGGACTATTTCACCTCCGGAATATTTTACCCAAGAGGACGCCATCATCATTTAATCATACAGTAAAGCTGCATGCCCTCGGGAAAAATTACGGCCGTAGTTTCCCCTTGCTTTCAGCCGTTCGCAGTACCAGCACAGCAAGGCCGTTTTGGTTATTGTTACAAGGCCAGATCAGTCAATCATCCAGACTGTTGCCCTTGCAACTACTGAAAAGGCTGCTGCCCCTCTTCAGGAACCACACGTTTGTCTGGCCTCTCAACAGATACCCCTCCGTTGTGGTTGTACCTACAGTACGGCTATCTGTATCGCTGAGGCACGCAAGCCTCCCCACCAACGGCAAGGTCTATGGTTCATGGTTCATATCTAATTAACGCCAGTTAATTGTTAACGTAACGACCGCACATTTACTTTCATTATTAATTTTACCCTTTTCTCTAAATCAATTTTCACCAATTTCATTTGCATTTTTCTTTTCATTTAGATGTAACCCTTTCCTCCCTCTTTACCGACAAATTAACTTCGGTGAGGATTGCTTTTCCCAGATTTCCATTAGGTGCACGCGGTTTAATTTTCACTGTCATTAAGGTCGATAAGTGAGGGGGAGGTTACAGCTAGACAAGTTTCGTTCTTTGTAGTTTTTTCGTTTGACGCTTACTTCATGAGATATTTGGCCCAGTCACTATCAATGGACCACCCTGTAGACACAGAGCAACTGTATCAAGCTGTAGATGAATTGGATATCCCACGAAGACTGTTAGGTATAGTAAGAATAACAATGAGAGGAACACAAGGTAGCATAAAAACTGGAGGTATGTTATCCAGTGCTTTGGTAATTAAAAATAGAGTACGCCAAAGTGATGCCCTGGCACGCCTGCTATTCAACGCCGCTTTGGTGAAGGTTATGAGAGAGGGAAATATCCTGAACACAGAACCGATTTTTCGTAAATCTGTACAGATAATGACCTCTGCAGACGTCATCGACATAGTAGCAGGAACTTTGACAGCAACGGAAGACACATTCACCGCACTTGAACAGACCGGTGTGAATATAGGAATGAATATCAGCGAGCAGAAAACAAGATACCTAGCTGGTAAAGCCATGGGGAGAACATGCTATTCGAAAGAACAATGGGTAGTTAGTTACACTTTTGAAAGATTCGATCATTTCAAGTACCTGCCAGTCTAATTGATATCTCCTATGGAACTAAGCAGAGATTGATTTTAGCCAATGAAGTTTATTTCACCTTATCAAAGCAAAAGCTTCAATCTCCAAGGCTCCTGAGTAGAACCACAAAACCGACAGTCTATAAAACAGTGATCAGACCTGTGCTTACAAACGCCTCTGAAACCTGGGTTCTGACAGCAAAGGATGCCGAATCGCTAGATGAATTCGAGAGAAAGATATCGAGTGACCACTGCGGAGGACTCAGAGATGCCGCGTAGTCGCATGAGACAGCATTATCAGAATCTGGCAGAGTTTGAGAGGGGCCTCATTGTGGGTCTCCATTGGCCGGCTGGTCGACTAGCACAATATCCAGATTTATGGGGCATTCAGAAGTGTAATGGCCGATGTTTGACTGCACGGGAATGTCAGGGCTGGAATACTCGCCTTTAAGGTGCCAGTTGACCAAGGCTGACCACCGCGAGGGAGGATTGCCGTACTGTGTACCAAGGGCATTCTAACCCGTTCATATTTCCACCTGCCATACTAGAACAAGTAATGGACTCTCTCCAATATTCGGTGTCATCCTGCACCACTGGTCAGAGACTAGCAAGACCCAGACTAGGGAATTCAAAAAAAATGGTTCAAATGGCTCTGAGCACTATGGGACTCAACATCTTAGGTCGTAAGTCCCCTAGAACTTAGAACTACTTAAACCTAACTAACCTAAGGACATCACACACACCCATGCCGGAGGCAGGATTCGAACCTGCGACCGTAGCAGTCCCGCGGTTCCGGACTGCGGCGCCAGAACCGCACGGCCACCGCGGCCGGCAGACTAGGGAATTATCGTCCCATGAACTGTCGGCCTCTATCACAACACAAACGGTCGCGTTTGCGGTGGTGCCTTGACCAGGAATCACGGACCGTAATGAATGGTGTCACATAGCGTTCATCGATAGTTCATGAGTCTGTGCTACTCCAGATGCCTACCGTCGATGAATATGGCGGCGACCGGGGAAGAGGTCCCATTTTTCAAACGTTTTGGAGAGGCACAGCGATATTGCTCCCGGCATCATGATGTGTGCAGCCACCGGCTATGACTACAGACCACTGCTCGATGTGAATGTGGGACCTCTGACGGCACAATGTCACGTCAAGGATATCCTGCATCCTCATGTGTTACCTCTCACCCGAGACTGTTGTGATGCCATCTTTGAACAGGGCAATGCTCATCCACACATTGCTCGTGCCTTTGTGAACCGTTAGAGCGTTACTGGGGTACTCGCGCGGCCAGCAGCGTCCCCACATCTGTCCCTGATAGATTGTGCTGGACTAGCTCAGCCGTCAACAGCGTGCCAGTGCTGTACCCAAGATATCAAGGACCAGTTACAGCACTGGAGTCATTTTCCTCAGTAGTGGACAAAGCGGCTTTGTCACACGCTTCCCAACAGACTCAGCGTGTGTATCCTGGCCACAGGCGGTGCAGTGTCGTACTGACAAGTGAGAAAATATTGGCAAGTTCTTTATAAATTTGACTCGATTTTGTGATCATTGAAGTAACATAACATACTCTCTCAACTTGTGGAGTTTCATTTCGTTTCCTCCTTCCCTTTCGGGTGCTTTAATTTTAACACCATTGGAATTTTGTATGTTGTCACCTGAAAACTAGCAAGGACAAGTAATTGTAACGACTATCGTAGAATCAGTTTGGTATCTCATATTTCACAGTTGGTGAGTGGTATGGAAATGAAAACTAAGAATATGTTAGATGATCGAGGTAAAGGTACCAGTAAGGCACTTATCAGGTTGCGGTTGATAGTGGAGATAATAATTAAGAAAATCTTTAATGTTGTTTTGCTTTGATGAGAAATGAACAAATCTGGACACGAACAAGTGTGTTTCATATATTGTTTAGTTGTTTCGTACCTTGCTTAGCTGGAAACAAATCAATGAATTGTAGCTATTGAAGTTTAGCTATCACTTCCACTAGTAAATGTGCCTAATACAATCAACGGAGACAGCACATTAGAAGATACATTCTGTCTCAAATTTTTGTATTAAAGAAAATTAGAGTACTTGCATGAGTGAGATATTGACGGGGAGAAACGAGAATGAGAGAGATACTGAATTGCTATAAGACCACCATACAAGTAAAATCCTTGAAATTAACAGAATTAAGACATGAAACGTTAGTAGCTTCTGTGTGTCTCAGCAGAGACTAATGTTTTAATCCAATTTTTCAATTACGTGACAAATGATTACTGTGTTATTACACGTTCCATGTTGTTGTTGTTGTGATCTTCAGTCCTGAGACTGGTTTGATGCAGCTCTCCATGCTACTCTATCCTGTGCAAGCTTCTTCATCTCCCAGTACTTGCTGCAACCCGCATCCTTATGAATATGCTTAGTGTATTCATCTCTTGGTCTCCATCTACGATTTTTACCCGCCACGCTGCCCTCCAATGCTAAATTTGTGATCCCTTGATGCCTCAGAACATGTCCTACTAACCGGTCCCTTCTTTTTGTCAAGTTGTGCCACCTACTCCTCTTCTCCCCAATTCTATTCAATACTTCATCATTAGTTATGTGATCTACCCATCTAATCTTCATCATTCTTCTGTAGCATACCTTTTGAAAGCTTCTATTCTCTTCTTGTCCATACTATTTTCGTCCATGTTTCACTTCCATACATGGGTACACTCCATACAAATACTTTCAGAAACGACTTCCTGACACTTAAATATATACTCGATGTTAACAAATTTGTGTTCTTCAGAAACGCTTTCCTTGCCATTGCCAGTCTACATTTTATATCCTCTCTACTTCGACGATCATCAGTTATTTTGCTCCCCAAATAGCAAAACTCCTTTACTACTTTAAGTGTCTAATATCCTAATTTATTTCCCTCAGTATCACCCGACTTAATTCGACTACATTCCATTATCCTTGTTTTGCTTTTGTTAATGTTCATCTCATACCCTCCATTCAAGACACTGTCCATTCTGTTCAACTGCCCTTCCAAGTCCTTTGCTGTCTCTGTCAGAATTACAGTGATCGGCGAACCTCAAAGTTTTATTTCTTCTCTACGGATTTACATTCCAACCCCGATTTTTTTTTTGTTTTCTTTACTGCTTGCTCAATATACAGATCGAATAACATCGGACATATGCTACAACCCTGTGGTACTCCCTTCCCAACCACTGCTTCCCTTTCGTGACCCTCGACTCTTATAACTGCCATCTCCTTTCTGTACAAATTGTAAATAGCCTTTCGCTCCCTATATTTTACCCCTGCCACCTTTAGAATTTGAAAGAGAGTATTCCCGTCAACATTGTCAAAAGCTTTTTCTAAGTCTACAAATGCTAGAAACGTAGGTTTGCCTTTCCTTATTTTATTTTCTAAGATGAGTCGTAGGGACAGTATTGCCACACGTGTTCCAACATTTCTAGGGAATCCATACTGATCTTCCCCGAGGTCGGCTTCTATCAGTTTTTCTATTCGTCTGTAAAGAATTAGTGTTAGTATTTTACAGCCATGGCTTATTAAACTGATAGTTCGGTAATTTTCACATCTGTCAACACCTGCTTTCTTTGGAATTGGAATTATTATATTCTTCTTGAAGTCTGAGGGTATATACAAGTGCCGGCCAGTGTGGCCACGCGGTTAAAGGCGCTTCAGTATGGAACCGCGCGACCGCTACGGTCGCAGGTTCGAATCCTGCCTCGGGCATGGATGTGTGTGATGTCCTTAGGTTAGTTAGGTTTAAGTAGTTCTAAGTTCTAGGCGACTGATGACCTCAGATGTTAAGTCCCATAGTGGGCAGAGCCATTTGAACCATTTTATATACAAGTGATGTTCATGCAAGTGGTTCTCTTTCCTCCAAAGGTTTCTTTAATTTTCCTGTAGGCAGTATCTGTCTTACCCCTAGTGATACGTGCCTCTACATCTTTACATTTGTCCTCTAGCCATCCTTGCATAGCCATTTTGCACTTCCTGTCGATCTCATTATTGAGACGTTTATATTCCATTTTGCCTGCTTCATTTCCTGCGTTTTTGTATTTTCTCCTTTCATCAATTTAATTCAGTATCTCTTCTGTTACCCAAGGTTTTCTATTAGCCCTCGTCTTTTTACCTACTTTATCCTCTGCTACCTTCACTATTTCGTCTCTCAAAGTGACCCATTCTTGTTTCTTTCCCCCATTCTTGTCAATCGTTCCCTAATGATCTCCATGAAACTCTGTACAACCTCTGGTACTCTCAATTTATCCAGGTCCCATGTCCTTAAATTCCCACCTTTTTGCAGATTCTTCAGTTTTAACCTACAGTTCATAACCAATAGGTTGTGGTTAGTGTCCACATCTGCCCCTGGAAATGTCTTACAATTTAAAACCTGGTTCCTAAATCTCTGTCTTACCATTATATAATCCATCTGAAACTTCCTAGTAACTCCAGGGTTGTTCCATGTATACAACCTTCTTTCACGATTCTTGAACCAAGTGTTAGCTATGATTATATTATGCTCTGTGCATTATTCTACCAGGCTTCTTCCTCTTTCATTTCTTAACCCCAATCCATATTCACCTACTAAGTTTCCTTCGATACCTTTTCCTACTATCAAATTCCAGTCACCCATGACTATTAAATTTTCGTCTCGCTTTGCTACCTGAATAATTTCTTTTGTCTCATCATACATTTCATCAATATCTTCGTCATCTGCGGAGCTAGTTGGCATATAAACTTGTACTACTGTGATAGGCGTTGGCTTCGTATCTATCTTGGCCACAATAATGCGTTCACTATGCTGTTTGTAGTAGCTTACCCGCATTCCTATTGCTTTATTGATTATTAAACCTACTCCTGCATTATCCCTCTTTGATTTTGTATTTATAACCCTGTATTCAACTGACCAAAAGTCTTGTTCCTCCTGCCACCGAACTTCAACAATTCCCACTATATCTAACTTTAACCTATCCATTTCCCTTTTTAAATTTTCTAACCTATCTATCCGATTAAGGGATCTGACATTCCACGCTCCGATCCGTAGAACGCCAGTTTTCTTTCTCCTGATAAAGACGTCCTCTTGAGTAGTCCCTACCCGAAGATCCGAATGGGGGACTATTTTACCTCCGGAATATTTTACCCAAGAGGACGCCATCATCATTTAACCATACAGTAAAGCTGCATGCCCTCGGGAAAAGTTACGGCTGTAGTTTTCCTTTGCTTTCAGCCGTTCGCAGTACCAGCACAGCAAGGTTGTTTTGGTTATTGTTACAAGGCCAGATCAGTCAATCATCCAGACTGTTGCCCCTGCAACTACTGAAAAGGCCGCTGCGCCTCTTCAGGAACCACACGTTTGTTTGGCCTCTCAACAGATACCCATCCGTTGGGTTGCACCTACGGTACGGCCATCTGTATCGCTGAGGCACGCAAGCCTCCCCACCAACGGCGAGGTCCATGGTTCATGGGGGGGGGGGGGGGGGGGAGGGGGGACGTGTTCCATATAGATTAAAAATTCAATGCTTTGTGTATCAGTATTGATGACAAATGAAATGCTTTAAGTGATTTTCGTACCAGATGATGGAATACGAGATGATGGAATACGGCCGAAATCGGTTGTAGTAATAAAATGAAGTTAATACAGTTCAGTATCATGAGTTTTTTTAACTTTTCTTTTTCGATCTCTTCACATTTTTTTATGTAGCCATTCCGTCTTAGCTTCCCTGCACTTGCTATATATTTCATTCCTCAGCGACTTGAATTTCTATATTCCTAAATTTCCCTCAACAAATTTGAACTTCCTTCTTTCATCGATGAGCTGAAGTATTTCCTCTGTCATCCATTATTTCTTCGCAGTTTCCTTTTCTTGTACCTATGTTTTTCTTTCCAGCTTCAATAGTTGCCCTTTGTAGATATGTCCATTCCTCTTCAGTTGTGATGGCTCCTGATGTATTACTTATTGCAGGATCTACAGCATTATAGAACTTCAACTGTATCCCTTCATTTCTTAGTACTTCTGTATCCCACTTCTTTGCGTATTTATTTTTCCTGACTAATCTCTTATCTTACATTGTGGTCTGAGTCTATATCTGCTGCAGAGCTCGCTTTACGTTTCTGTATCTGATTCCAGAATTTCTGTTTCATCACGATGTAATCTAACTGAAATTTTCCCGTATCTTCCGACATACATTTTCCAAGTGTATCTCGTCCTCTTGTAATTCTTGAACAGATTATTCGATATTACTAGCTGAAATTTATTACAGAACTCAATTCATCTTTCTCCTCTCTCGTTCCTGGTAACAAGGGAATATTTTCCAGTAAACTTTTCTTCCACTGCTTCCCTTACAACCGGATCCAGTCCCCCGTGACTATTAGATTTTTATCTCCCTTTATATACTGAATTACCTGTTCAATATCATCATATATTTTCTCTGTCTCTTCATCTTCGGCTTGCGACTTCGGAAGTATACCTGATTTATTGTTGTCTGTATCGGTGTGCTGTCGATTCTGATCGCTGAATTGTTCACAGTAACTCATTCTCTGCCCTACCTTCCTATTCATAAGGAGTCATCCTCCCGATGTAACATGTTCTGCTGCTGTTGATGTTACCCTGTACTCATTTGACCAGAAATCCTTGTCTTCTTTCCATTTCGCTTCACTGATCCCAAACTATACCCATATTGAGCCTTGGCATTCCCCTTTTCAGATTTTCTAGCTTCCATATCATGTTCAAAATTCTGACATTCCACGCCCCGGCCAACGAAAGGGTAGAATGTTACCCTTTCGTTGGTCATTAAATCTCTTTCTCATGGTCACCTCCCCATTGGCAGTCTCCTCCCGGAGATCCGAATACGGGACGTTTCCGGTATCTTTCGCCATTGGAGAGATCGTCATGACACTTTTTCAAATACAGGCCACATGTCCTGTGGATGTACATTATGTGTCTAACGCACTGTTTTCCATTTCCTTCTGCATCCTCATGCCACTGATCACTGCTGATTCTTCCGACTTTAGTGGTAGTCTCCCACTCCAAGGGCAAGAGAGTGCCCTGAGCTTCCGTCCTCCCCGCCACCCTTTATGACAAGGCCGTTGGCAGAATCAGAGTGACTCCTTACGCGGAAAGTCTTCGGCCGCCAATGCCGATTATTAATCAGATGTTAAGAGGTGGTGGAGTACGAACCTGGCACCGAAGACGTTTTTATTATCAGTGAAATACGCTGCCCCTAAAACAGGGGTCATTTAAAATCCAGTTTATCAAACTCATGATATTACTGAACATGATTCAAAAGATAAATTGTCTAGCTGACCACCTACGTTTTCACTGATATATACAAATAACATGCAGCCCGCCGTCTCCTCCAGTACTACTGTTCCTAAGAACGAATTATGCTACCGTACTTGATGAAATGAATCTTGGTTTGACCCTTAGTGTCTTGGCCTGTATGATACTCGCAGCCCTACAGTAGCCATGCTAATAAAAATGGGGCAACTGTTCTTAACAGGTGTAGCACTGTCTGATGAAGCATTGGATAACAATGTCTCATCAGCAAGGAGCAGCAATTTTTTTTTCACGAGAAAGCTAGAGCTTAGAGGCGATTACCACGAATTGATGACGTAATCGTCCATGTAATTAAGATTAATGGACAACGGGTAAAGATGAATGGGTACCCATTACAGCCAAAGAGCTCATAAACGGAATTACTATTCACACAAATCGTCTATCAACTGTTTATAAATCGTTGCTTTTTTCACATGTAACCTTAGTCGAGCCAAACCCGTATAGCTAAGACGTTAGAACGTTTGCGCTAGACTTGTACCAACAGATCACTGCCGTTAGAAACGGAAAGACGCATATTTACTACCTAAACCAAGAAAGAAAAGCAGTAGACTTTAGAAGTTGCAGATACTGCGCCTTTATGCAAATATAATGGCGTTTCCAAGACTTAAGAAAATGGCAAACCGCTGTTGGCTTCTGTCTCGGGTTCTTCGGCCGACGTTTGTTTGATGACTATCCTGACGTTTCGCCAGCTCGAGTGGCTAGCATCGTGAAAGCTTCAAGCTTCATTGCTACAGTCCGCCGCTCGCAATGGAGGAAGAAGCTTTCACAATTGGGCGAAACGTCATAGAAGTCGTCTAACAAACTTCGGCCGAAAGAACCTAAGACAGAAGCCAACAGCAGTTTGTCAACAAGTCGCCACGAAAGCCTTAACAGTTTTGTGCTATGAAAGTACTGACGCTTCAAGAATGGAGACTAAGTAAGTAGTGAAGTCCATAATATCATATTAATCATTAATTTTTACTCGTGGTAATGCTTACAGTTCCACATATCAGCATATCCTTACGTTTATTACTTGTTATTATCAAACAATAAAAAATAACAAAAGGATAGTACTTTTACATTTGCTGAAGAAATTGGTACATCAGAGTCTCGTCTAACAATATAAGTGGTTCTCTTGATCCGCTTTCACTTTAAAAATATGGTTGCCTAGTCGTAGAATCGTGCTGTTAGATTAAAAAATGGCTCTGCTGTTTCTTCCATGCTATTTATATACCCTTCGATTATCACACTTACTGTTGGGGACTTACTATAAAAAAAATAATGTTAGGAACCAAGTTATTTTGCTTGTATTCTGTATAAACTGAAAAGAGACGAGATATTTACGAGAGCTACACGCATTCTATACAGCGCACTGCAAGCCTTAATGAGAAGCACCCTCAAATTTACAGTATAGCACCAACTGGAGCTTTAAATATCTGCCCGTAAAAGCCGCTTAATATCCTCCAGCCTGTAACTCAATTCTTATGGGCTGAGCACTGGCATAACAGATCTTATTACTGTGATAAATAATAAATGCTCGGCACTGACCTTCATATATAGAAAACGGTACAAAATGAATACGAAGCTTGAGAATGAGGACGTGTATTCCGTAGATTACTTTCGGGCCGAAATATAAATGAAAAAATTAAATATTATTCAAAGTTTTACTTCACGCAGTGGTGTACATGCCTCTTCGGGACATTTGTATGAAATTAAACTGCAGGCCAGTCCGAGTATATACAATATTCCGAGGCACCAACGTCATTAAAATGTAAGGTTTACTTTACGCAGTACAGAGAACTGTGCGTCAACCTCTAAAGGCGTGTGAAATTGTTCATTAACACTGCAGGATGTCTCATAACCTTATCACAGAGGGAGTGATCTAATAATCTGAAGCCCTCATCAAATTCTTACTTAAGTCTAGTGTCTAAACTATGCTGCCAGCTCTTAAAATGAGCTTGCTTGGATATGGACCAATTTTTTCTACAAATATTTCTTTAAAGTATCGGAAAATAACACAGGTCCCTATGAAACATTTCACTTGCCAACAACTTTTCCTTGTCTCAGCATTTACATTGTCCAGTAGTTCAAAAATACTTAGAAGATTTGTTGGAAACAGTTATCGCCCAGTAAATTCAAGTATGTTTAAATCATTTACTGTTTCTTATCGTAACAGATTTAGAACAATTCAGTCTTCATCAGATGAATAATTAGATTCAATTAATAGTCTGCATCCATCTGAAAATGAACGTTTTCTTTCAAAAAGAAAGTGGCTAGGAACAAATTATGTAAACATACCATCGATTTAATGTCTGTTAGCTGTATTACAACCTATACTATCTGATAAAAAAGCGTGCAGATAGCTGCTACTGACCATGAATTTGAGGTGTTTCCACATGTTTGCCTTTATGACGGGTTGAACTTCGCTGGGCATGCTTTAAATATAGTACAAGTTTTTAAACGTGGCTGAAACAGCAACTGTTGACATTCTTCATGTTAAATGATGAAATGATGACAGCCAAAATAGTTGCAGGATAAAGATTTATTAAAATTTTTGACCAAGGTTTCGGTATATATATATATATATATATATATATATATATATATATATATATATATATAGAGTCATCAGAAGTAAAATACCTAAAATTACATCCTGCAATGGAGATTAATAAAACAATTATGCCAAAGGCGTCGTCAGTAGTTAAAACATCATCTCCATTTAACTACTGACGACCCCTTTGGCACAATTGGTTTATTAATCTCCATTGCAGGATGTAATTTTAGGTATTTTACTTCTGATGAAGGTATATTTAGACATGCTGAAACCGTGGTCAAGAATTTTAATAAATCTTTATCCTGCAACTGTTTTAGCTGTCATCAAATGGCTCTGAGCGCTATGGGACTTAACATCTGAGGTCATTAGTCCTCTAGACCTTAGAACTACTTAAACCTAAATAACCTAAGGACAGCACACACATCCATGCCCCAGGCAGGATTCGAACCTGCGACCGTAGCGGTCACGTGGTTCCAGACTGAAGCGCCTAGAACCGCACGGCCACAGGGGCCGGCTTTTGGCTGTCATCATTTACCGTGTTAAATATAGTATCTGAATGTCTGTGGGGGAATGGCAATTTAATAACCCTCCAGAGCCGAAATCAGAGAAGGTAATGATGTTGGAATTTAGGTTTTGGAGTGAAGTCGACATTCTAATTGATCGCAAACGTGACCCATTGGGTTCAGGTCGGAACGCTGGACAGGCCACTCCGCTTTAGAAACGTTATTCTCCTCAAATCATTGCCTCATACGTGCTACTTTTCGACGGAGTGCGTTGCCATGCTGATAAAAAAATATCATCGTCGTCGAAGTGTTCCTCTGCTACGTGATTATATCCTACCGCATTTAGTGTTTCTTAAGCGCTAACCACAAAAAACATCCCCATACCAACAACATTTTATTCAGTCATTCGCAAATCCAAACATTTGCATCGAAATGACACTGGGTTGAAGCAAGTTTGCAAATGTCTCGCCGGAGTGCACTATAAAACGATGACTTTAGTATCACCACCTAGCGTGAGTTTCACGAATGATTAAAGGAAAAAGAGTGCGAAATATACCCCGTGAGTGAAATATGTTCTGTTATTCGAGTTTCCTTGCTTGCTGACTGCGGTGAACGCGGGTTACTAACTAGTTTCGATTTGTTAGTGCATTATGCATAGGTTTAGTGAGTTTTACGTTCTTGCGAATAACAGCAGCATACCACAAGTGCGAAAACAACAAAATATGAATTTATCAAGTAAAATTTTGGAACATGCGATCAGGATGATAGTAAAGGAACTTGTTGCTCCAGACCCGAGGTAAACATCTGTTGTTGTTGTGGTCTTCAGTCCAGAGACTGGTTTGACACACCTCTCCATGCTACTCTATCCTGTGCAAGGTTCTTCATCTCCCACTACCTACTGCAACCTACATCCTTCTAAATCTGTTTAGTGTATTCCTCTCTTGGTCTTCTTCTACGATTTTTTACTATCCACGCTGCCCTCCAATACTAAACTGGTGATCCCTTGATGCCTCAAAATATACCCTACCAACCGGTCCCTTCTTCCTGTCAAGTTGTACCACAAACTCCTCTTTTCCCCTGTTCTATTCGATACCTCCAGATTAGTTACGTGATCTACTCATCTAATCTTCAGCATTCTCCTGTAGCACCACATTTCGAAGGCTTCTATTCTATTGTTGTCTAAACTATTTATCGTCCACGTTTCACTTCCATACATGGCTACACTCCATACAAATACTTGCAGAAAAGACTTCCTGACACTTAAATCTATACTCGATGTTAACAAATTTCTTTTCTTCAGAAACGCTTCCTTGTCATTGCCAGTCTACATTTTATATCCTCTCTACTTCGACCATCATCAGTTACTTTTCTCCACAAATAGCAGAACTCCTTTACTACTGTAAGCGTCTCATTTCCTAATCTAATTCCCGCAGCATCAACCGATTTAATTAGAATACATTCCATTATCCTCGTTTTGCTTTTGGTGATGTTCATCTTATATCCTCCTTTAAAGACACGGTCCATTCCGTTCAGCTGCTCTTCCAGGTCCTTTGCTGTCTCTGACAGACTTACAATGTGATCGGGAACCTCAAAGTTTTTATTTCTTCTCTACGGATTTTCATTCCAACTCCGAATTTTTTTTTTCTTTGCTGCTTGCTCAATATACAGATTGAATAACATCGGACATCTGCTACAACCCTGTCTCACTCCCTTCCCAACCACTGCTTCCCTTTCGTGACCCTCTACTCTTATAACTGCCATCTCCTTTCTGTACAAATTGTAAATAGCCTTTCGCTCCCTATATTTTACCCCTGCCACCTTTAGAATTTGAAAGAGAGAATTCCAGTCAACATTGTCATAAGCTTTCTCTAAGTCTACAAATGCTAGAAACTTAGGTTTGCCTTTCCTTAATCTATTTTCTAAGATGAGTCGTAGGGACAGTATTGCCACACGTGTTCCAACATTTCTATGGAATCCATACTGATCGTCCCCGAGGTCGGCGTCTATCAGTTTTGCTATTCGTCTGTAAAGAATTCGTGTTAGGATTTTACAGCCATGGCTTATAAAACTGATAGTTCGGTAATTTTCACATCTGTCAACACCGGCTTTCTTTGGGACTGGAATTATTATATTCTTCTTCAGGTCTAAGGGTATTTCACCTGTCTCATATATCTTGCTCACCAGATGGTAGAGTTTTGTTAGGCCTGGCTCTCCCAAGGCTGTCAGTAGTTCTAATGAAATGTTTTCTACTCCTATGGCCTTGTTTCAACTTAGGTCTTTCAGTGCTCTGTGAACTCTTCACGCAGTATCAGGTCTCCTATTTCATCTTCATCTACATTGTCTTCCATTTCTATAATATTGTCCTCAAGAACATCGCCCTTGTATAGACAGTCTATATACTCCTTCCACCTCTCTGCTTTCCCTTCTTTGCTTAGAACTGGGTTTCCATCTGAGCTCTTGATATTCATTCAAGTGGTTCTCTTTCCTCCAAAGGTCTCTTTAATTTTCCTGTAGGCAGTATCTGTCTTACCCCTAGTCATATGTGCCTCTACATCTTTACATTTGTCCTGTAGACATCCCTGCATAGCCATTTTGCACTTCCTGTCGATCTCATTATCGAGACGTTTGTATTCCATTTTGCCTGCTTCATTTCCTGCATTTTTATATTTTCTCCATTCATCAATTTAATTCAGTATCTCTTCTGTTGCCCAAGGATTTCTATTAGCCCTCGTCTTTTTACCTACTTTATCCTCTGCTACCTTCACTATTTCGTCTCTCAAAGGTACCCATTCTTCTTCTACTGTGTTTCTTTCCCCCATTCTTGTCAATCGTTCCCTAATGCTCTCCCTGAAACTCTGTACAACCTCTGGTACTCTCAGTTTATCCAGATCCCATGTCCTTAAATTCCCACCTTTTTGCAGTTTCTTGAGATTTAATCTACAGTTCATAACCAATAGATTGTGGTTAGAGTCCACATCTGCCCCTGAAAATGTCTTACAATTTAAAACCTGGTTCCTAAATCTCTGTCTTACCATTATATAATCCATCTGAAACTTTGTAGTAACTCCAGGGTTGTTCCATGTATACAACCTTCTTTCATGATTCTTGAACCAAGTGTTAGCTATGATTAAGTTATGCTCTGTGCAAAATTCTACCAGACAGCTTCCTCTTTCATTTCTTAGCCCCAATCCATATTCACCTACTAAGTTTCTTCTCTCCCTTTTCCTACTATCGAGTTCCAGTCACCCATGACTATTAAATTTTCGTCTCGCTTTACTACCTGAATAATTTCTTTTATCTCATCATACATTTCATCAATATCTTCGTCATCTGCGGAGCTAGTTGGCATATAAACTTGTACTACTGTGATAGCCGTTGGCTTCGTATCTATCTTGGCCACAATAATGCGTACAGTATGCTGTTTGTAGTAGCTTAACCGCATTCCTATTTTCCTATTCATTTTTAAAGCTATTCCTGCATTATCCCTATTTGATTTTGTATTTATAACCAAGTATTCACCTGACCAGAAGTCTTGTTCCTCCTGCCACCGAACTTCACTAATACCCACTATATCTGACTTTAACCTATCCATTTGTCTTTTTAAATTATCTATCCTACCTATCTGGTTAAGGGATCTGACATTCCACGCTCCGATCTGTAGAACGCCAGTTTTTCTTTCTCCTGATAACAACGTCCTCATGAGTAGTCCCCGCACGGAGATCCGAATGGGGGACTATTTTACGTCCGGAATATTTTACCCAAGAGGACGCAATCATCATTTAACCATACAGTAAATCTGCATGCCCTCGGGAAACATTACGGCTGTGGTTTCCCCTTGCTTTCAGCCGTTCGCAGTACCGGCACAGCAAGGCTGTATTGGTTAATGTTAGAAGGCCAGATCAGTCAATCATCCAGACTGTTGCCCCTACAACTACTGAAAAGGCTGCTGCCCCTCTTCAGGAGCCACACGTATGTTTGGCCTCTCAACAGATACACCTCCGTTGGGTTGCACCTACGGTACGGCTATCTGTATCGTTGAGGCACTCAAGCCTCCCCACCAACAGCAAGGTCCATGGTTCATGGATATCTATCAACAGCAAAAACTGTGTAAACCCAGGGAAGGGTACACACGTAATTTTAACAGAGCAATGTTCAAATCCAGATGAAAGGCTGTGTGCGCTTCGTAACCTAAAATGCATATTTTTATGGTTCACTAGTGTAAAATGACAAACATTACGTGAAAATTACTACGACGGTTGTTCGGGTTGCTCATATGAGCCAGTCACAGCACAACATCCGTGAAATCATGGAAAAATCGCTGTTTCTTCGTGCGAATTCTTGAACGCTGCATTTTTCCCAATGTGGAAACCACGTGCTGCGCTTGGATCAGATTCTGTTCTTTTTCATACAGCCACGGTAATCCTCAAGTTAAAGTGAGTCATGAGGTCGTCTCGGAGGTATCCGACCGTTATGTAAGCTTTAATCTTTATCCACTACTGAATAGGTCGCTAAAATAACCAGTCACTTCGCTGTTCGGAAGTGATTATTGACACCTTTCGGTTTCTGCCCGTCGCCAGAAATATAAAATATAAGAACATATTAATACAGAGTAACATGTCATGTGTATCATTCATCAATATCGGAAGTTAACTAAGCATGAAGACTTTATTCTTATTTTTGATATTGTTGGTAATGGGTAGAAAATGAAAAACGTTAATAATCACTTCTGAACAGCAAAGTGAACAATTATTTTAGCGATCTATTCGGCGGTGGTTAAAGACTGAGGTTCACAATAATCGTAGCATGTCACTAGTTGACATAGTAGTTTCAAACCTTGAAGTATGAAGTTCGCTCTTGAAATCAACTTCACTAAAGTTCGGGTTACAAATATTTACTATCTGCGGCCGTGCTCTGAAATTACTCTCACAAAGTGGTTTCAAAGTTTACTTGGTTTCCTAGCACTGTTTACTGTGATCTTGGTGTTGCGGTAGTGAATAGGACTGTAGGCAATTCACTTGAGGAGGAATCGACATCCATGAAAAGGGCAATCAAAGAAGTTGCGAAGACAAATATTGATACGAGGAAGGTAGCTGCAAAGAAATGTCAGTTAACAAAAGAGCTATGTCATCTTGCTGCCGAGAGAGGGAACAGAAAAATATTTGTAAGCAGAAAATGAAATGAATAGTAACTGCATGGAAGCTAAAGTAAAATGGTTGCATATAAAATATGAAGGAGACCTTAACAAATGATCGTCGGAAGGACATATTTAGTATACAGAAAATTGACAAAAATATTCGGTGTAATTAAAAGCAAAATCATTCGTATTAAGAATGCAAAACAAATTCCAAAAGTAGAAGAGAGAGCGGGTAAGTGGAGGGAGTACATTGCAGTCCTCTATAGCGTTGAGGATTTTTCTGCTAACGTGATAGAAGAAGACATGAGGATTTATACGGAAAAAATATGAGATACAATATTAGAGTTTGACAGACTTTTGGGAGACAATATTCCTTCGTAATTACTACTCTGGTTTAGGGAATAGGGAGCTAAGCAAATCAGTGACACTGGAGTCTTATTCTCGGAACAGAAGCCAGGTAAAAAAATACACCACTTAAAGAGAAGGTAGATACACTGAAGCAGATAGAAATCGAACTTTCGAATCATTATCGTCTACAAAATCCCGAAGATAGCTAGGGCAGGATACTGCAAGATCTACTGCACGATAAAATTAACGCCTCACACACCCTAGTTGGTGATAAGATAATATACAAATAAGGGGAAAAGGAAGTTAAAGAGCTCTTAAATGTCAGTAAGTTTGGCTTGAGAAAAGAAAAGTTGTCAGAGACGTAGTTTTGACGTGCCGCTTAATAAATGTGGTCAAATATTTGTCGAGATAGAAAAAGTCTTAAATTTAAGTGTTGTAATATGTTTAAAGTTCTCAGAAAAATACTTGTAATCTGGGGGAAGAGCAGTTATATACAAAATGTAAAATAAGTAGAGGAAATAATAAAAATAGGAAAAAGAGAGAAATGCTTAGGTTGAAAAGTGCCTAAGGCAGGGACACAATCTTTGTTTCCTGTTGTTCACCCTGTGAATTGAAGAAACAGTAAAGGAGTTAAAAATAGGTGAAGATGTGTGATTAAAATTCAGGGAGAAAGGATGTCAGTAATAAGATCCACTGATAAGATTCACTGAGAAGATTTATAAAAGAGATTCTGCTACTCCTCTATACTTTCGTCTTTTTTGTTTACATGCATGTTAGACTATTGATTTAATTGAACAGGTCACTTTTGCTATTGTTCTTCGGTTGAAGTGAAATAACGTATGACTGACGGAGCAAGGAGGATATAAGACGCAGACAAGCATAGGCAAATAACACATTTTTTAAACAAAGAAGCATGTTCTATCAGCATTTCCATGAAGCATAAAATACATAAAGATGACAAAAATATGAGAAATGCTCGACACCGATAATTCGCTAGTTCCGTTCCGTTCCGTTTTCGTTTCGGCAATTATTCGTTTCTTTTTTTTTTTTTTTTTTAATTTACAGTTCATCAAGTGTATGCAAATTAACACATATTGAAGTATTTTTCAAGGAAATTGGAATTGAGGTGAGAGGTAACGCGATATAAATGTAGAACTTGTGTGGCGTGCTCGATAACATGAAAATAATTTTTTTCAAATTTACTTATTTTTATATTTAACTTATCACTCTGGCTTCTATGACACTATAGCAGTGGTATAAAACAAAGGACACTGTGCAAATAAATCATATTTAATGTTTCACTTTTGCCTAAAAAATTTAATTTGTAGTGCCTTTCAATTTAATCCATCTCCATTAACAGTCTTATTCCGAAAGTGGTTAACCAAGAATTTATCTTTGCAATGAAAACTGAAATTGCTTTTGCATTATGTAATTACAAACAAGAAGATATGCGTTTTCAATAAAATGGTAGTTACCTACATATTAATTAGCTTTTACATTAGTGCAATACTGATTGTAAATCTCGTCCTTACTTCACAACCATCCTTATGGCTCACCATTAGTAACATTCCTGCACAGGACTTCACAAAGGTAACGATCAAACTGTGACCGCAAGTCAACCCCCCCCCCCCCCCCCCCAGCAGTGTCCTTAATTTGGGATTCTTAGTAGACGGAGATGACAACAATCATGGGATCTTCCTAATATCGCATTGGACTTGCTTATGCCTGGAGTAGTAAATCATCTCGAAGTGGCATGCTCTCAAAAGCTTGCTGGAAGTCCCTTGCAGAAATAAGGAGTCTTTCTGCCTTCATAGCAGTCCATAATTCAGAAAGTGTCACCCATGCAGGATTGTGTGCGCAAATTGACCTCTCTATTTTGTGTCATAGATCTTCGATGGGATTCATGATGGGTGATTTGGATGGCAAAATCATTCGCCCTAGCATTCCAGAATGTTCTTCAAATGAACTGTGAACAGTTGTGGCTTGCTGACATTGAGAGAGGACCAGTTACTCTCTCAGCTATTTTTCGTATACGGAAAACTATTAAAGATTTTGTTACAACCTGACACACCTTGAGCGAGACACTAGAAAGTTAATGGTCTGAGCAAACGTTGATGGAGCCTGGTAGGGCGCTAAAAGCATCATGTATTTTTATGATGAAACTTCCTGACAGATTAAAACTGTGTGCCCGACCGAGACTCGAACTCGGGACCTTTGCCTTTCGCGGGCAAGTGCTCTACCATCTGAACTACCGAAGTACGACTCACGCCCGGTCCTCACAGCTGTACTTCTGCCAGTATCTCTCGTCTCCTACCTTCAAAACTTTACAGAAGCTCTCCTGCGAACCTTGCAGAACAGCACTCCTGAAAGAAAAGATACTGCGGAGACATGGCTTAGCCACAGCCTGGGGGATGTTTCCAGAATGAGATTTTCACTCTGCAGCGGAGTGTGCGCTGATATGAAACTTCCTGGCAGATTAAAACTGTGTGCCCGACCGAGACTCGAACTCGGGACCTTTGCCTTTCGCGGGCAAGTGCTCTACCATCTGAGCTACCGAAGCACGACTGACGCCCGGTGCAAGGTTCGCAGGAGAGCTTCTGTAAAATTTGGAAGGTAGGAGACGAGATACTGGCAGAAGTAAAGCTGTGAGGACCGGGCATGAGTCGTGCTTCGGTAGCTCAGATGGTAGAGCACTTGCCCGCGAAAGGCAAAGATCCCGAGTTCGAGTCTCGGTCGGGCACACAGTTTTAATCTGCCAGGAAGTTTCATATCAGCGCACACTCCACTGCAGAGTGAAAATCTCATTCTATTTTTATGGTTCTTACCTTATAGAAACAGCATATTTGGAGTTGAAAACAAATGGTGGCGAGCCCATCCCTCAGTAAATTTTGTCGGAAAGGCCCACAGCCCTATAGGGCAGACAGGGCATCCCCTCCCTGAGACAGGTCTCCAGCAGAACAATGCCAAGCTACCTGCAGTGGCGCGAGCGGAAGGCTTGGCTGGGGACGACAATCTGAAGGAACGTATCTACAAAGTGGACTCCTAAACCAGGAATTGTGTGCAGAGCCATACATAATAAAAATTCACAAGTCTTCATGTTTGCCACTACTGCAAATAGGCCTGTGAGCCACTTCCATTGGCCGCCTCAGTTGTTTAAGGAAGTCCGGAATCTGAGAAACGTTTGGAGATAGAATCTTCATTACACCTCATAGCTAGGATTAAATAGCTCCAAGGCACAGGCGATTTAGATCAAGATCTTTAAAATTGTATCTGTCTGCTTGTTGACATGTGAGGTGACACAACTTCAGAAAAAATCATCTTCCTCCTCTGTAAAAACTTAAAACAGCCAGTAATTGGCGGTTTCTTTTTTTTCAGAGATGCCAGTTTCTTAACTCTTGCCATGGTTCAAAATGAGTTTGTGCTGTCATGTGGGAGAGGAGATTTAGCGCCTCTAGAGCCCTGTGATTGGTTCAAGATGGCGTGAAGGTGGTGTCGTACGTGCACTTTGCGGGAAAACGGATTTTTTTTTCGGGACAGGTGCAAATCACTCGGATGCTAGACTTTGGTCTGGTAAGAGCACTTCTGGTCGAAGCTCTGGCATGTGTAGTTGGTACTTGGCACCTTCCTAAGACTGACTTCACTTGCGAGTAGTTATACAGGGGATCCTGTGGTGAAGTTCTTACTATACCGACAATGTGACTTCAAACGTCTCGGACTACTCGTTTGCTGAAGACATAATTATTCGTTTTTGGTTTACCAGTCTTGACTTTTGGTATCCTTGTGGACTCTGTCGTATAAGTGACAAAAATTGGTACTTGGTATGACCAGCAAATGGGTGTGTCACACACTGAAATCTACCTTGATTTCAGGGCTCTGGTAGAGAGTAAATTGCGATCTGTCTGCCTGATTGCTAGATCGTGAGATTTTTGCATTTCATTCGCGGCCGCGATCAATTCACATATGCCACCTCACGTCTCGCCTCCGCCTCACACATCTCGCCAGGTGCAGGTTACATCGCCGCACGAACCAAACAGGGTAACGTACTGCCGCTCGGGCATTGTGAGGGCGTACAGATCTCAATCACCACTTGCTCTCAGCTGCACCTATGTGGAGAAACTTCTGTATATTTGAACAATCAAAGTCTTCTCAGCATCAGATCAATTCAGATTGCATTATCCACATTTTTAGGGCCAGAGTACTTGACTCACTTCTGTCACCGAGGATCCTTGTCCATTGTGGTTTTAAACCACCTGTTACTTGTTTACGGTATTCAATCAGTAACTTGTTTTGCATAGTTTTTCCTTAAAAAACAATAAGCTGGCGGTTAGAGGTTCAGGGCATTCTCTTGTCCTAGGGGTGGGAAATTGCCCCTAAAGGCGGAAGTATCAGCAATGATCAACGACATGAGGATGCAGAAGGCAATGGAAACCACTGCATTAAAGACACGTAACGTGTATCCACAGGACATGTGGCCTGTAATTGAAGAAGTGTCATGATGATCTCTCCATTGGCAAAAGATTCCGGAATAGGCCCAGGCTGCAGAAGAATGTAGAAAGACTCGGTCCACTGGTGCACCACGTCGGATGCTTCATGCAGACTCCTGATATCACCAGGAAGCCGTCTGCTATGGAACGTTTTTCATATTCTACCCATCACCAACAATATAAAACATAAGAACAAAGTCTTCATGCTTCGTTAACTTCCGATATTGATTAATGATACACATGATATGTTACTCTGTATGAATATGTTCTTATATTTTATATTTCTGGCGACGGGCAGAAACCGAAAGGTGTCAATAATCACTTCCGAACAGCGAAGTGACTGGTTATTTTAGCGACCTATTCAGTAGTGGATAAAGATTAAAGCTTACATAACGGTCGGATACCTCCGAGACGACCTCATGTCTCACTTTAACTTGAGGATTACCGTTACGCCAAATTTAGCCCCTCTGTCCTAACGAATAGTCCCCCATTCGGATCTCCGGGAGGGGACTGCCAAGGGGGAGGTTGAATAATCAACGAAAGGATAACGTTCTACGAGTCGGGGCGTGGAATGTCAGAAGCTTGAACGTGGTAGGGAAACTAGAAAATCTGAAAAGGGAAATGCAAAGGCTCAATCTAGATATAGTAGGGGTCAGTGAAGTGAAGTGGAAGGAAGACAAGGATTTCTGTTTCAAATGGTTCAAATGGCTCTGAGCACTATGGGACTCAACTGCTGAGGTCATCAGTCCCCTAGAACTTAGAACTACTTAAACCTAACTAACCTAAGACATCACACACATCCATGCCCGAGGCAGGATTCGAACCTGCGACCGTAGCGGTCTCGCGGTTCCAGACTGTAGCGCTTAGAACCGCACGGCCACTCCGGCCGGCAAGGATTTCTGGTCAGATGAGTATCGCGTAATATCAACAGCAGCAGAAAATGGTATAACAGGTGTAGGATTCGTTATGAATAGGAACGTAGGGCAGCGGGTGTGTTACTGTCAACAGTTCAGTGACCGGGTTGTTCTAATCACAATCGACAGCAGACCTACACCGACAACGATAGTTCAGGTATACATGCCGACGTCGGCAAGGTCCATGGTTCATGGATATCTATCAACAGCAAAAACTGTGTAAATCCAGGGAAGGGTACATACGTAATTTTAACAGAGCAATGTTCAAATCCAGATGAAAGGCTGTGTGCGCTTCGTAACTTAAAATGCATATTTTTATGGTTCACCAGTGTAAAATGACAAATATTCGTCCCACATTGATATCTCCGGTTAGCTCACGCAGTGTTGCTTGTCTATTAGTACTCAAAAATCTACACAAACGTCGCTGCACTCGGTCGTTTCGTCTAGTAAAGGTCGTCGACCACTGCGTTGCCGATGGTGAGTCGTAATGCCTCAGACTGAGTATTCTCGGCGCACTCTTGACACTGTGGGTCTCGGAATATTGAAATGTTTAACGATTTCCGAAACAGAATGTCCCATGAGTCTATCTCCATCTGCCATTCCCCGTTCAAAGTATGTTACTTCCCGTCATGCCGTTGCAATTACTTCGGAAAGCGTTTCAGATAAATAATCTGTGTTCAAATGACAGCTATGCCAACGTACTGCCCTTTCGTGCTTTGTGTACGCTATACCACCGCTGTTTTGATCTGTTCCATGAGTTTTGTCACCTCAGTGTATAAGATTCCTCTTTTCCTAACGTCTCCTCAACCCACAAAAAAGTTAATAAATTCATAAATGGTGTGGAAGAACCCGGTAGTGGTATGAATAATTATTCTCTTCAGTCTTATTTTATTCCGATGTCAGACTATGAAACCACAGAAAATAACAATAGTCTATTTGATTTAAAAAACACAAATCAAAATTTGCGGAAACAGATGGTATCGACGGTTGTCAGAGTTGTTAAATGGGAAAGCGGTGGTCATTTTAGCACAACACCTCCCACAACATAATCGTATCGTAAACGCTATCAACTGTTATACCTTGAACAGACACTGGGTGTGAACCACTAGTAGGTGGTTTAGTACGAAATTTATCAGCTGAAACACAAGTACTGCAGATCGGATGGATTCGCTGCAGTGAAGACTAAACTCCTCACGGGGAAACTCCTGAACGCAATGGCTGCAGATACGCTCACCATCGTACTGCTCAACGTGTGATGTGGAGTCTCCTCGTAGGTGGGTAACTGGTAAAAATCGCAGCCAGTGCACCATTGCATCAGATTGTGTGGAGAAATCCCGGCTTTCGCCCGTCAACTACTAAGACAGCACTATCTGGCCGATCTGCGCCAAATGCCCGAAAAATCCGCCACTGATTCCTTTCTCAACACCATCGCTCCACGAAAAGTGTCGCAAGAATATTATCGGCTCCAACGGCCGAGAAGTGCTCGCAAGTCGCGCCAATGGCATAACCACTCCTTGGCAGAGCTACATAAAACGTTCTTTCAATGGGGAAGTTTTCCGTCAAAAAGCTATGTACGCGCACACAACGTGTTCTGACGTCAACAGCAGTCCTCCTACTGTGCCGCAATATTTTCCCACGCTCTCGGAGATCGTCCCGCGCCACAAACGTTCTGGCGTGGCTTACGCCTCCACACTCCTCTTGCGCCATTGAGTCGCGCAAAAATTCTCCCCGCAGCAGATAGTGTTCTTCTCCCCAGAGCATTAGTTTGAGCTGGTGTAGAGTGTCGCAACTGACATCCTGAACTCGTAAATGGCCAGCGCCGACTGAGCCAGACGATATGTCCCGTAGCTTAACGCAACGCTCAGGACGATGCCCTGTGGCCTACCGGTCGCTCACCTGGCCTCCCCAGGGATAAGCCTGTCGAACATGAAAGGCGCCGGACGCGTCGATCTACAGTGGATCTCTCCGGGAGAGCCGGACGTACCTCCCGAGAAATTGCTAATAGCGTGCCCCCTCGGCTTTCAACTCGGCCGTGTGTCTCTTCACACAGTGCTATAGAAGCATACCCGGGTATACTCGCCGATGCGAGAAAAGATTGATAACTCTGATTATGAGCTGCCCCACTTATCAATCCTAGCAGCAAACAAACTCTCCCATTCACTGTTATACAGTCATTTCATTGCCATGATGGGTCACTAAATAACTCAGTTGGTGATAATGTCTCTGAACTGATTACTTAATTAACGAAGATTAAAGGAAACGAGCTTAAGAGCTACCTTCCAACATTTGAAGAATTTCTTATTTAAATGATGAAGGTATTGTGACGGGTTAATTTTACCCAGGCTTTGTGTTTGCCTGTATGTCATTTCTGTATAGCTTTTCTTTAGATTAAGTGTTTTTTGTGTTGTGATAATTTTGTGTTGTATATATCGCTGCATTTTACATGTACCTGTAATTTCATTGTGATTCTAGACCTCGGTCCGATAGGGGAATTAATATCAGTGCATAATGTTAACAGCCCAGAGAGAAAGAGAGGCAGTTAATAGACTGTGTAGGGAGTTCAGCGAAGATCTAAGGCCAAATTATAATACGAGAAAAGGATGCCGGTTTTATTGAGAAGAGAACTGTTTATCGGTAAGAGAAGAAGAAAGAGCTTTTATCAATGTGATTTGTTGAAGATGTAAGATGAGGACAGTTTACAGAGAGTTAAAATGACACTTGTATTCTCGACACATTTGTTCTGTGCCTTGTAATAACTAAAACTTCGTAGGGGAAGGTGAATTCGCAAGAGAAGAAGAGCGTAAGACGAGAAAAAAAGAGAAGAGAGATGATTTGGGAGAGAGAAGAGGTTGCGGAAGATTCATCGTATAAGACGACATAATATACTTTGAACATACTAGAGCCTCAGAACTTGGGAAATTGAGCCACAAATCGCCCCGGATGGTACACAACCAGATATACGAACGCAATTTACTTTCGAAAACAAGAAAAATGGTTCAAATGGCTCTGAGCACTATGGGACTTAACTTCTTAGGTCATCAATCCCCTAGAACTTAGAACTACTCAAACCTAACTAACCTAAGGACATCACGAACATCCATGCCCGAGGCAGGATTCGAACCTGCGACCGTAGCGGTCGCGTGGTTCCATACTGTAGCGCCTACAACCGCTTGGCCACCCCGGCCGGCTCGAAAACAAGACTCTGAGCTGTGTTATCCTAAACAAATAAAGTATACTATTGTCGTTGGTGCAGTAAACTGTATTGCAATAATAAATGCACTCATAATGGGTACCGTGACCACGGGCTAAACGCCAAATACTGTTTTACATTGAAAATTTGAGAATAAATGGGCGAGCTGTATAATAAAGGATATATTACTCAGCTGCTCAAGGCTAATATAGAGTGGTGTTTTCTGCGATCAGCGGTCGGTTACGTCTTCTCACGTTTTACGGTGGAGCAGTGGTGTTTTTATACTTTTTATTTTTAGTGTGTTTTGACAGCGTTACCCTTGGGACGAGACGAGACGACGCAGTATTATTACGTTCTGGTATCGCTCCATATGGTTTACGTAATTTAGCATTAGCATCCACACGAGCGATCAACGAGACAACGAAGCGACGGCACCAAAGATATTGCAGCAGTTATCCCAGGTAGGAAACAGCTAAAACTACATCTATGCAGTCCCACTGGAATTTGACGACACAAAATTCTCGACTGTAAAATGTTCAGATGTGTGTGAAATCGTATCGGACTTAACTGATAAGGTCATCAGTCCCTAAACTTACACACTACTTAACTTTAATTATCCTAAGGACAAACACACACACCCATGCCCGAGGGAGGACTCGAACCTCCGCCGGGACCAGCCGCACAGTCCATGACTGCAGCGCGTGAGAACGCTCGGCTAATACCGCGCGGCTGTCGAGTGCAAATATTTAAAATGTGTCATATGAGTTCATGTCTGCTTCCGAATTACCTCTTTTATAATTCTGTCACAATAGATCAGCTGATTAAAAAACTGTATATGTGCTGTAGCTTACCAATTTAATGCAAGGACTTTAAACAGTTTTTCGCGTAACGAAGTCTGTTGACATATTGATTTAAGTGGAACACATTTGTTTTGCTACTTTATTCCCCTGTAGACATTACAAAACTTACGTATAAAGGACGGTTTTTACAAAATTGTTGGTGGTAGACGGCTTCCTCGCTTTATTGATACTTCTGAACACTTCTTTCCTTTCCGTAGGATATTTATTAATGCATCAACGCTTACTCTCAAATATTAGTATGTAATTTATCTACTTGTGTGAATAACTTACAGTTATTCATTTTGTGTGTAGTGATTGTTTTGTGTGTCCGCAACCTCGCAAAAAAGTTGACGATGTGTGCAGAAATGAGATGTTCGCTTGCTTGTAGGCTCCTGCAGAATAGGACACATGGCTGGGATACAGCAATATTAACTTTTCATACAGCGATCTTAACCGAATGCTAACAGAAATTGGCACCAGTTAAAGAAGTTAGAAGCAGTTCCAAGTTATAGTATTCGAAGTGAACGAAAAAAATAATAATAAAATTGAACCGAAGCTAGATTCAAACCAGCTATCCAGCAGCCTTTAACGCTACCGTTTTCTTTTCTTTTTCGTCTTTCTGCATTTTACACTTCACACAACTACTAACAGAATATGCTCCTTTCCGTAAATATAAGCATTGGCGGGGAACTGAGCCCAGGCCACGCACATGGTTAGCGAGGATACTACGACAGACTTACACAGCCGATGGAAAAAACTGTCATAACTTTACTGGGTGATTCAGCTGTGGTCTAGGGGCAATTGGCCTTTGGGTGTGGAGCAGTGCGATACGTCCTGGCCACTCTGTGTCACATTTCCGTGTCTGTTGTTTACGGCGCCACCACGCTAGTTTTGAGTGTTAAAGTTACGTTCCTGACATCCGATGGCTCTTTCGTATCGGAAAGCTGCGATCAAGCTTTAGTTTGACACAACGTACTCTAGACCCAAGGCCCACGAAGTAAAGAGACTTTTACGAAACTTGATACTTATTAACCCTAAAGCGCTGCTGGGCATCCACTTGTCTATCGTCTCCAGCGTTTTATAGTTTAAGTTCACTGACGATGAGGTTTGAGCCAAACTTCTCAGACGTTCGACGGAAGGGTATAGATTCTCCCACTCTGACGGGAACTTGGTTGTGGCAACACTTGAACGTGCCGGCCTGGGAATACAAAATGTACTCGTGTTTGAGCTACCATTTGAAGCTTCGTCGGATTTGGTCAAACTTGCTCTTCGACCCCATAGCGCAGTGCTCAGCCAGACGGCCGACAAATGGAAGACTTCAGAGACTTACCCAATCCTTAACGGGGTGCTATACGTCCGTATTGAATTGCACCGCCATATACCTTCATATCTCACGGTCGCTGGTTGACGGGCGATAATTATTTACTCTGGTCAGCCGAGGACTTGCTCCGGCTGTGGACAGGTAGGGCACGTACGTACAGAATGCCTGCATTTCCGTCTCGTGCAGACATTCTCAGCCGATCAGATTCGACCGTCGATAACGATCTCTATGCCGATTACGTATGTTGCGGCGGTGAGACGGGAGACGCCAGCTGTGTATCACGACCCTTCTGACCCTTCTGTATTGGTGCAAGCCTTGGAGGTCCCTGTAACAGTTCCTGAGGAACTCCCAACGTTTTCGAGCACCGATGACACTGTTCCCCTCTCGTCGAACCCAAGCTCACCGCTGCAACGATAAGCCGACGGGGCAGTGGAAGTGGACGAACAGGATGCCGCGTTTGCCCCTTGTGCTGCGCCGGACACAGAGGAGAGGCAGCGTAAACAGAAATCGCCGAAGCGCCGTAAGAAACGGGGCATAACGCGAGTATTGGCGGCCGAAGACTTCCGGCATAAGCAGTCACCCTCGTTCGGCCAACGACCTTCTCAAAATAGCGGAGTGCGGACGGAGCTTCAGAGCACTCTCTTGTCCTTGGGGTGGGAAACCGCCCCTAAAGGCAGAAGACTGAGCTATGATCAACGGCATGAGGTTACAGAAGACAATGGAAAGCGCTGTACATACTGTGTATCCAAAGGACATGTGGCCAACATTTTAAAAAGTGTCATGATGCTCTCTCCATTGGCAAATGATTCCGGAATAGTCCACCATTTGGATCTCTGTGGGCCAACTGGAGGTTGAATAACCAACCAAAGGACAACGTACTACTAATCGGGGCGTGGAATATCAAAAGCTTGAACATGATAAGGAAGCTAGAATATCTGTAAAGGGAAACACAACGGCTTAATCCAGATACAGTAGGGGACAGTGAAGTGAAATCGAAACAAGACCACAAGGATTTCTGGTCAGATGAGTATAGGGTAACATCAATAGCAGCAGAAAATGGTGTAACGGGAGTAGGATTCGTTATAAATGGGAAGGTAGGTCACAGTGTGTGTCACTGTGAGCAGTTCAGTTACACGCCGGCCGGAGTGGCCGAGCGGTTCTAGGCGCTGCAGTTTGGAACCGTGCGACCTCTACGGTCGCAGGTTCGAATCCTGCCTCGGGCATGGATGTGTGTGATCTCCTTAGGTTAGCTACGTTTAATTAGTTCTAAGTTCTAGGCGACTGATGACCTCAGAAGTTAAGTCGCATAGTGCTCAGAGCCATTTTTTAGTTCAGTGACAGGGTTGCTCTTATCAGAATCGACAGCAAGCAAACACCGACAGTGATAGTTCATGTATAAATGCTGAAGTCGCAAGCTGAAGATGAAGAGACAGAGGAAGTATACGACGATACTGAAAGGGTGCCGGGCGAAGTGGCCGTGCGGTTAAAGGCGCTGCAGTCTGGAACCGCAAGACCGCTACGGTCGCAGGTTCGAATCCTGCCTCGGGCATGGATGTTTGTGATGTCCTTAGGTTAGTTAGGTTTAACTAGTTCTAAGTTCTAGGGGACTAATGACCTCAGCAGTTGAGTCCCATAGTGCTCAGAGCCATTTGAACCATTTTTGAACTGAAAGGGTAATACAGTACGTAAAGGGAGATGAAAATATAACAATCATGAGGGTTTGGAGTGTAGTTGTAGGGGAAGGAATAGTTGAAAAAGTTACTGGAGAATACGGGCAAGGGGCAAGCAATGAGGGAGAAGGAAGACTAATTGAGTTCTGTAATAAATTGCGAAGAACGAATACTGTGTTCAAGAACCACAAGAGGAGGAGGTATACCTGGAAAAGGGCAGCTAGTAAGGGAAAATTTCAGTTAGATTAGTAATGATCAGACAGAGATTCCGAAAAGAGATACTGGATGGTAAGACGTAACCAGGAGCAGATATACACTCAGATGACAATGTAGTAGAGATGAAGAGGAGGCTGAAGTTTAACAAATTAGTCAGAAAGAATCAATACGCAAAGAAGTGGGATACAGAAGTACTTAGGATTGACGAGATACTTTTGAAGTTCTCTGAGGCTGTAGATACAGCTATAAGGTGGCAGTACAATAGAAGAGGAACGGAAATCTTTAAAAATGGCAATCACGGAAGCTGGAAAGAGAAACATAGCTACAAATAAGGTAACTACGAGAAACCATGGGTAACGGAAAAAAATACTTCAGCTGATCGATTATAGAGGAAAGTAGAAAAATTTTTAGGGACATTCAGGAACATAGAAATACAATCCGCTAGGGAACGAAATAAATAGGTTGTGCAGGGACTTTAAGACGAAATGGCTGGATGAATTAATATGAAGAAATCGAAAAAGAAATGATTGACGGAAGGCATGACTCAGCATGTAGGAAAGTCAAAACAATCTTCGGTGAAATCAAGAACAATAGCTTTGGGGGACTTAAGATCAAAAAGGCAGAAGCGATTGATAAAATTCCATCAGAATTTCTGAAATCATTGGGAAGGTGACAACTAAACGATTATTCACGTTGGTGTGTAGAGTGGATGAGCCTGGCGACATACCTTCTGACTTTTGGAAAAATATTGTCCACATAGTTTCTAAGACTGCAAGAGCTGACAAGTGCGACAATTGGTTCGCACAATCAGCGTAACAGCTCATACACCAAAGTTATTTACAAGAATAATATACATAATAATGGAAAAGAAAATATAGCATGTGTTAGATGACGATTAGTTTGGCTTCAGTAAAGGTAAAGACACAAGGGAGGCAATTATGACGTTGCGTTTGATAATGGAAGCAAGGCTAAAGAAAAATCAAGACACGTTCATAGGATTTGCCGACCAGGAGAAAACGTTCGACAATGTAAAATGGTGCAAGATGTTCGAAATCCTGAGAAAAATAGGGGTAAGCCATAGGAAGAGGCGGGTAACGTACATATGTACAAGATCCAAGAGGGGATAATAAGAGTGGACGACCAAGAACGAAATGCTCGGATTACAAAGGGTATAAGACGGGGTGTAGTCTTTCGCCTCTACTGTTCAATCTTTACATCTGAGAAGCAATGATGGAATTGAAAGGAAGGTTCAGGAGTGGAATTAAAATTCAAGTTGGAAGGATAGCAATGATGATGACATTCCTATCCTGGGTGATGTGAAGAAGAATTACATGATTTGCTGAATGGAATGAATAGTCTAATTAGTAAAGTATATGGATTGAGAGTAAATGGAAAAAAAGACGAAAGTAATGAGAAGTAGCAGAAATGAGTGCAGCGAGAAACATAACATCAGGGTTGATGTTCACGAATTAGATGAAGTTAAGAAATTGTGAGGCTTAGACAGCAGAGTAACCATTGATGGACGGAGCAAGGAGGTCATAAAATTAGTCTAGCATAGGCAAAAGGGGCACTCCCGGCCAAGGGAAGTCTACTAGTAAGAAACATTTATATTAATCTGAGGAAGAAATTTCTGAGAATGTACGTTTGGAGCCCAGCGTTGTATGGTAGTGAAACATGGACTGTGGGAAAACCGGAACAGGAGAAAATCGAAACTTTTGAAATGTGGTGCTACAGACGAATGCTGAAAATTAGGTGTACTGATAAGGTACTAAATGAGGAGGTTCTGCACAGAATTGTGTAGGAAAGGAATATGTGAAAGACACTGTCAAGGAGAAGGAACAAGGTGGTAGGACGTCCGCTAAGACATCAGTGATTGACTTCCATGGTACTAGAGGGAGCTGCAGAGAGCAGCAACTGTGGAGGAAGATAGAGCCTGGAATACATCCAACAAAGTACTGAAGACGTAGGTTTATAATACAGTCCCTCATGTCACAGGCTGCCTACCGTCAGTTCTATGTCTAAAAATTATGCAGAAACAGACTCCAGAAATTTAAGACCGCTCGTCACGCCACTACACAATTGCAGTATGGGATCGATGGTAGAGTGGCGCTTTCGGAATCCCACTTGGCTATCTGATATAATGTTAGCCTTTTCGACGGATGTGTTGAGTGTGTCATTTATGTGTGTCTCCAAATATTTGCCTAGTACAGGGAGAAGATGAGTTGACCTATATGATGGTGTATCGATAATTGGCTTGCATGGTTTAGGTAAAATAATAATTTTTGCACGCTTCCACTATATTAGGATTTTATTTAACTTTATGGACATGTTGTGTAGTGTTTTTTGTCTTGTGATCATTTTGCCTCTTGGTGTTAATCTGATTAGCTTTTGCTTTATGTCGTCTACTGCTGGCGCAATTTTTTATTTTTAATTTTTTTCCATATGATTTCTTCTATCTTCACGCTCGTTATTTCACTTGTAAGGACGGCTTCTGTTTAACTGGTTTTCAGTTCTTGTCTGAGTGTTCTTCATGTTTCGCGTCGAGGATTTGGTTTTTGGTAACATGTAAATGCTTTATAACATTTCTAACGAGACTTTTGCCTTTAGTTTGTCGTCTGTTACTGTGTTTCCTTCGTGGTGCAATGATGGATGCCTGTAACTTTTCTAAAAGTGTACCAGAATTTTCTTGTTTTAATCAGATTAGAATCGATATAATGTCCTTGTGCGGACAACAGGCGAACAGATAGACAGTAAAGAAAAGAACAGAAACAGATAGCGAAATCAATCGCTTTGTTACGCAGACCTAGATTTAAACGACTACATTTTCGTCTTCAGTGCACGTAACAACAGGTGATGTTAGTCCATAGTGTCATGTAATAAACACTACTAGTTGCTATGAGCATACAGGAATCCAACGTGAACTCCATGTTATATTCCTGTATGTTCAACAGTAATTTAGCATTGTTTATTACTTGACACTTTGGACTGTCACGTTTATGTGCACTGAAGATGAAAATGTTATCGTTGAAATATAGATCTGCCGTATGAAAACAATGGATTTCGCGATCAAATGCAATTCTTTTACTCTGTCTGCCTATATCTTTGCTTGTGGTCAAGGTTTTAGCTTTTTTCAGCGCATCGTTTGGTTAGTAATTCTCTGTGGTACTGGTTAACCGTGCTACTCAGTCTGTTCCCTTCCCTTTTGCATTCGCAATGTACTGGTTGTAGATTCGTATTTTTTTTTTTTTCTTTTGCTGTTCTCACTAATTTTTATGGGGTCCTGTCTACGTTTCGTTTTGTTATCTTTATTGGTGCATTTTCTGTTACAGCTTTTGATACAGCTTGTATTACTTTTTCTTCGTGCTTTCTAAATCTTGTTCGTTTGCGATTCCTTGGGTATGTGGAAGACTTTTTGTTAGTTTCCCTTCGTACTTTTTAACATTTACGTCTGGTGGGCAGTGATCTTGCTGATTGCACTCGCCCTGTAAGCTTGCTGACATAAGATCAAGCCAGATGGCCTTCATGTACCGCTGGAGCTCTACGACTGTGGTGGGATGTGTGCTGGCCCCATGTGAAACCAAGGACCTTCAGAGACCAGCTGGAATACCAGGTGATCACACTAGGTTGGTGGCCTCGTCTCAGAGAATCCAGTTCATAGCCCGGAACCATCAGGGCTAGCTGACGGCTCATAGACTAGCGACTTCGCTTTGATGACGTTGCATAGTGCGGTGGAGTGACTTAGCCGTACATCTGACTGTTGACTGGCTCAGAAACTGCACCGGTCGAATGTACAGCGATGAAAGGATGATGCTACCGGCAGAGGCGAGAGAGTTTATATTGCTTCCGGGCTGGTGCGTTGTAAGGGGTGGTAGGCTTCCGTCAAGTACTTGATTGTAGAAACGCCGCGTCGCTCTACGCTGTGTAGCAACTCAGTCAGCCATCGAGGGAAGAATATCACAACACAGGGTGCAGCGCAACCAAGCAGTTGCACAATTACGTTGTTGGCTAGCCCGCATGTCAATTGGCTGGTGGCGAAGGACTGCCTGAAACTCAGGCTGCATCAATAGGAAACCTCTCTGCGTACTTCTTTAGAAATTTAGATAAATCACGAGAAACCTAAATCTCCACGGCTGGTGGGGCGTTGGAACCAACGGCCTCCAGAAAGGTAAACTCATATTATCAAGCCCACACGATGATATGCTTTCCTCTTAAGGATCTGACTTGTAATTCATTATAAACATGATTTGTTTTGATCTTGCAACCAAAAGTTTTGTTTCACAGTTAAGAGTATTCAACTACCACTTTGTGAGGGATAACATAAGAAATTACTGAAGTAATTATCAGCAGCAGTTACACCGGTTCCATAAATCCGGGACATCCGCCACAGTAAGGAAAAACTACCCAGCGGCACTGCGTTAATCTTCATCGTCCTTTTTTCTTTTCATCTCAGGGTAGCAAATGGAACATGTGTCCTGAATTATTGTCTAAATGTATTATAATTTCTCTGTTCTTCCACATATTTTTCCCCCTACAGTTCCCTCTAGTACCACGGAAGTTAATCCTGACATCTTAACATATCACCTATCGTCCTGTCCCTTCTTCTCGTGTTTTCCACATATTCCTTTCATCGCCTATTCCGCGGAGAATCTCATTTATTACCGTACTAGTCCACCTAATATTCAGTTTTCGTCTGTAGCCATACATCTCAAATGCTTCTAATCTGTTCCTGTTGTCCCTACCATACAATGCTGTGCTCCAAATGTACACTCTCAGAAATTTCTTCCTCAAGCTAAGGCTCATGTTTGATATTAATCGATTTCTCTTGGCCGAGAGTGCTCACTTTACAGTGATAGTCTGCGTTTTATTTCCTCCTTTCTCGCTCCATCATGGATTACTTTGCAACCTAGGTAGCAGAATTCCGTAACTTCGCCTACTTTGTGATCCCCAATTCTGATGTTAAATTTCTCGCTGTTCTCATTTCTGCTGCTTTTCGTTACTTTCGTCTTTCCTCTATTTACTCTCATTTCAGATTCTGTATGCACTAGACTGCTCGTTCCATTTAATTCATCCTGTAACTCTCTTCATTTTCACTTAGGATAGATATGTTATCAGGATATCTTGTCATTGATATCCTTGAAAGGGTCCATTAGCCACCTTTCATTAGTCCGGTAGCCCATTTTCACTAGCATTCCTCTTTTTTTCCCTTGTTTATCTTTTCTCATAACTCTCATAGTGGTGTGATTGAATGAATGAAGTTGTGTGTCACGTTCCTAGACGGTGGCGTAGTCTGCTGCAGAAAGTCTGCGATAGTCATACAGATTCAGCAGCAGTTGTACAGAATAGCCAACTCTCGTAGTGCTCAAGTAGGCAATGAGGCTTGCGCTATTTGTGAGAAATCCACCTGCGTTTGGTTGGTGGCGGAAATGGCATCTTTGGGTCTTCCGGGCCACGAGGAGCGTGGAAGAGGCTGGAGAAGAAAAAGGGGGCAGTCTGCCGCCGGTACGGGAAGCGTCCACAGCTGTGCTCCAGTCGAAGAAGGGTGAGTTAGACTGACCGCGTGGCGCATTGTTACTTGGCGAAAGGAGAGCTGTTAGCTTTTGGTCTCGCTTTTGAACTCTGAAAGACTGCTTTGCCTTGTCGCAGCAAGGAATGCAAAACTTTGGCAGATTTTTCTTTTAGAAAAATTTGTGTGGCAGACTTGGATCCGCAGGAGCGCCACACAAAGGTGTCGATAAGAAGTGAGAACTGGCTCCTGTATGAATGTCTGTTTGCCTTCAGCTGTGCCTGTATAAGCTTTTATTTTCCTACATATTAATAGCTTCTCCTTCTCGTAAAATTTCCTTGCTTTATGTATCTTTGATCCTTGGGGAGCCAACCACGTGGTTGAACATCAGAGTTTGTTGGACTACCGTCATCACTAACTGTCCGATCTCATGTTTGTTTTAAAGAATGTTAACTGTTCATGATGGTTGCAACTTGGCCACGATAAATAGAAATTGCGTCTCCACAAACCACATGGGCACGCGGGTGTACTGCGAAACGTGTTCCGTTACACGAGTTATTGCGATCAGTTATGAGGCAACAGCAGTTGTATGAATGATTCACACCAATGATTTTAGGTGTATATTATAACGGTGAATGTATCGATGCTTTACTTTAATGTTTTAGGAATTAATGTTATCAGGAATTGTGTACATTCCTCACATCAATATCTTACGAATAAATGATTTATCCATAATTTTCTCTTGTGTTCCGAGGTTACGTTTTTGCACCTAAGCCACTCACCTCATAGCTTTCCCGTTAGAACATCCAACACGTTTCCTTAAGCATAGGTCCAGTGATTGGTTTCCCCTTTTTTTTAAAAACAAATGCTTTAGATTAAGTATTATTTTCAGGTGTGTTGTTGGGAGCTGATCTTATGCACAGTGTTCACGCATTTTCTATTTTATTTTAAATGTTTGATTCTCGTGAAGAGTGCACGGTAAGTACTATTAATTACATCGCATCCCCTGTGAGCGACATCACAACGTATGCATTTTTATAAGTTTTTGGTCTGTGATCAAATTAATTTATTTTCCGACTCGGCCATACCTTTGATTAGTTGTATGGCTAATGTCGGTGGCGACCCTAATCTTAACGTAATAACCCGTAGAAACAGGTTAGTTACATCCTTTCACATTGAATCTACAACTACACTTGGAAACACACTGTGAAGTACATGGTAGATGGTCCTTCCCATTGTGTTACCGATTAGTGCTTCTTCTCATTCCATTTACATATGGAGTGCAGGAAGAATGTCTTCTCAAACGCCTCTGAGATCGTTGCATATTTGGTTTCTGCGGGAACAGTACGTACTGGGGAGGGCTCTAGTATATTTGTAGATTACTCAGTTAAAGCTGGTTTTCGAAGCTTAGTAAATAAGCTTCTATGGGGGGGTTTGCATCTACCTTCAAGTGTCTGTCAGATCAGGTATTTCATGATCTCCATCATGCCCTTCAATTGGTCGAACAAACCTATGTACACTCAACAGCAAAAAAAGTGGGTCGCCCCTGAATTCCAATGTGTAGGCTGCACCTGAATGTATGCAACCAACATAGCATATCTGTGTTGCACATAGTCGCAACCCTCCACAGTACAGTCATTGTAAGATACACAATGGGTACTGCTAGAGACTACTAGAGAACACCAGTCTTTATGATAGTCCATCCAGATGTAAATTAAAACCACGATAGTACAGAAGAGATCAGACAGTCCTTAACGTTTGTGAACTAAACTTAATTACAATAAGCGACTTTTCAAATGTTATGGGACAACTAGTTTTGTCACATAAATCGTTCAGTAATCCTTAGGCACAATTAAATATTTGAGACAGTATATGGATTTATAAAGTTGTATGGCAATTTGAAACAAGTTGTTTGCTGTCTAAAGGGTTTATCCAACACATGCTGAACATCATTCACCGTTCAACAGGGAATGGTTTCGCATCAACTTTATGTAATACTAAACAGTTAAAAGAAAACGTGATTAACGGCGGCAACCACTCTACGGAAATCCCAACATTAACAGCGAATCACAAGTAACATCATTATTCACATCATTCATCAATAGTTACTTGTACACGAAGTTGTACTTTAAATGACATGACCAACGTCTTCGTTCTGGATCTGGATGCAAACCCAGAACGTAAAGCCATTGTTAACCAACCAAAGCTTTATGCCTCAACGAGACTCGATCACTAGGCAGAAAGAGACGTCAAATATTGACGTTTGCATCAGTATCAGTTATCAATTCTCAATTTGAACGGAAATGACGATAATGTTTGTACGAAAGCAGGAACCCTAACATGACAATTACCTTCTTGGTAATTAACCTCGAAAGACATTGTATAGCGTTGCATTGTCAAGGAATAAAGGATGCACCTGTTTAAAATTGAAATGCCATCATGTAATGCTGGGGACAAGGATGCGAACCCAGCACCTAATCGGATTGTTGAATAAGTATGTAGATATCACGGTTTGTGACCAGTAGTGGGGTTGGAACCTTAAATGACGACTGAAGTTGTATTGCCTGACCGGGATTCGAACCCGGCGCCTACCGCCGTCGTTGTCTAACCACGAACAGACGAGAAATGTCCAATGTTGGTCCACCAACAGCGAGATGTGCACACGTTTAACTAGAAATAAGGTGACGAAAACGTTTATGCTGACTGAGAGTCGAACGCCGCTCACATGGTAATGAAGACACGTTAATAATCAACTTCATATTCAGTAGTAGCTAGGAGTAGCATGTTTAGTTGCAAACCTTAAGGCCTTTCTCATGCCTACTAACGTGTTGCCTAATATCTGCGATATCATGTTAATAATGTTAATGATGTTAATTTACAAGTGGATTGACTGCCGTAAAGAGCAATGTCTCTAGTAGTCCTGTATCATTGAGATTTAAATGAAGTACCTCAGCAGAAAGTAATTTCTGTCGTGTACCACGTATTGTTTCAGAAACACTGAGTACATCTTATAAGTGCACAAAACGTGTATTATATATTAAGTATATACTATTATGTGGAGAAGCTGCCGCCAAACCAGTTTACTTTTACATTCCGCTTAGTTGTCGTGGTTGAATACAGGTTTCCTTAAGGCTACATCTAATGCACAGCACATACAAGAAAGTATAGTTTCCTGCGTCATGCTATTGCTAGCTAGATGAAATATTTTGTGATAGCTATGTTTAAAATGAATGTATTTTTTAAAGTATTTTTCGTCAAATATTTGAATAAATCGTCCACTGTAGGTGTGCCTGCACATGTTATATCATAGTAGCTGTAGCTGCGTTAGTTTGTACTACAGACTTGGGTAGGTTAGGTGTAACTTTTGATCGTTCAAGGGGTGATCGTGGCCATGCGGCCCGGGTCTGTACTAGCCGCGGCTCGCGAGCTACGGGCCAGCCAGTCGAGACGCAAGTGAGCGAGCTGGCGGTGGCGTTGGTGGGCCAACAGCCAGGGACGAGCCAGCACGGCTGCGCCGCATTCCTCTGCCTCTGCCGCTCCGTTTGACGTAAATATGTTTATCTCTTCTCCTGGAATCAGGATAAGAGCGGCAGGCAGAAATACACATCAGCCTGTCTGCCGTAGTGGCTCACTGGGAGAGGTCTATTCGAGGTAGAGTCAAAATTTGGTTCAAATGGCTCTGAGCACTATGGGACTTAACATCAGAGGTCATCAGTCCCCTAGAACTTAGAACTACTTAAAACCTAACTAACCTAAGGACATAACACACATCCATGCCCGAGGCAGGATTCGAACCTGCGACCGTAGCGGTCGCGCGGTTCCAGACTGAAGCGCCTAAAACCGCTCGGCCACTCCGGCCGGCCGAGGTAGAGTCGTCGCTCTCATTGAGGAAGGAGGATCTTCCATCAGAGAAGCTGGCAGATGGTATGGCGTACCACATACCACTGTAACGAGATGGTGGACGATCTGCCTTGAAAGAGGCACCACCAACAGGGCTCCTGGCTCGGGCAAGAAGAGAGTGATCTCACAGCAGGAAGACAGGGGTCTCGTGTCAAGGAGCAGAGAAAATCCCATTCTGAACGCGAAGCAGTTGCGGCGGGAGACCAACATTTCCGGCTCCAGTGACACGATTCGCCGAAGGCTGAGGGACGCTGAACTGCATTCACGACGATCCGCCGTGAAACAAGAGCTCAGCGAAGACAATGTTTTATACCGGCTAGCATTTGCGGAGCTCCATCTGAGGGCGTCGTGGGACAACGTCATTTTCACTGATGAGAAGGTGTTTTCCACCAATAACGACGGACCACGAATCGTTTACCGGCCGCAAGGGACTCACCATCGACGCGAATATGTAACCACGACGAGAAGTAGTGGCCGGCTATATGTTATCTGCTGGGGCTGGAATTCTGCGAGAGGGGCGGGAATTCTTCATAGGATAGAAGAAACTCTGGACAGCGCGCAGTATGCCCACATATTGGAAAATGGTGGCTTCCGTCAGTGGGAATGCTGTACGCAGAAGGGGACGTCACATTGGAGAGAAAAAAAAAATTGGTTCAAATGGCTCTACGCACTATGGGACAACTTCTGAGGTCATCAGTCCCCTAGAACTTAGAACTACTCAAACCTAAATAGCCTAAGGACATCACACACATCCATGCCCGATGCAGAATTCGAACCTGCGACCGTAGCAGTCACGCGGTTCCCGACAGAAGAGCCTAGAACCGCACGGCCACCGCGGCCTAGCCTGCATGACCTGGGTTTGAATCCATATGCAGAACGAGGCGGTTCGTCGTGTCATTTGAAGTTCATACATATTCTCAACTAGCTGGTCGTGAATAACGTAAATTTTTAATGACATTTTGTGTTAAATAACAAGTATGGTATGTTACTTTGAAGAGTAAATCATGAATACGACGAACTTACTACGTGCATTACCTATCTGACGTAATAATGAGTGTGCTAACATTTCAGGTATGTCAGTTATTACAATAATTGCGAGCTTTCAAGCCTTAAGAACGGTCTTATCTGTGATGAGGTGTTCCCTGATATTGTTAGTATCGTGGTATTACTTTACATCTTGAGTTATTGCGATACAGAGCAGTGTTTTGTAGTGGTGACTTCTTGGAACCATTTTCTATAGTCAAATGGCAGTATCAAGGAGCGATTAGAGGAACTGCTAGACAGCTGCGTTATGTGGGATGGTTGGAAATCAGGCGAAATGAAATCCAGGTCGTTGGGATAGTTTTGAGCATGACTGTACTTCGCTAAAAATCCGATTAGGTGCTGGGTTCGCATCCCTGTCAGAATATTTATATGGTGGCATTTCAATTTTAAACATGAGCATACCTTTTTCCTTGTGAATGACACCATATTAAACGTCGTTGGGGGTAGTTCCCAGGACGGTAACTGTTATGACAGGATTCCCAGTTCAGTACAAACATTTTCGTCATTTATTTACAGGATCTGAATTGATAACTGATACTGGTGCAAACGTCTATACTTCACGTCTCTTTATGCCTAGTGATCCGGTCTCAATAAGGCACAAACAAAGCTTAGCTTAGTTAGCAATGGCTATAAGTGCTGGGTTTGAATCCATTTCATGAACAACGACGTTGGTCATGTCATTTTAAGTTCAATTTTGTGTACACGTAGCTGTTGATGTGATACGAGAACAATGTTATTACTGGTGATTCGCTGTTAATGTTGAGGTTTCCCTAGAGTGCTTGTTGACGTTAATCGCGTTTTTCTACTGGTTCGTCCAATATCCAGTTTCCAGAGCCACTCGCCGTTGAGCGACTTTCAGCACGTGGATGGAAAACCTTTTAGAGAGCGAAAAACTTTTTTCCAATTGCCGTACAGCTTTGTAACTCCATATATTGTCTCAAGTATTTAATTTTGACTAAGGATTACTGTAAGATATATGTAAAATAATCCGTTTTCTCAGAACTTTTGGAATGTCACTTGTTGTAATTAGGGTTAGTTTATGAGTGTTATGCGCTGTCTCAAGATGTGCCCGTGGTCTAGGGGTAGCGTCTTTGATTCATATTCACACTGTCTTCGGTCCCGGGTTCGATCCCCGCCACTGCCTAAATTTTGATAAATAATCAGCATTGACAGCCGAAGACTTCCGGCGCAAGAAGTCAGCCTCATTCTGCCAACGGCTTTGTCAAAGAGGGCGGAGGAGCGGATAGAGGTTCAGGGCACTCTCTTGTCCTAGGGGTGGGAAATTGCCCCTAAGGCGGAAGAATCAGCAATGATCAACGACATGAGGATGCAGATGGCAATGGAAACCACTGCATTAAAGACACGTAACGTGTATCCACAGGACATGTGGCCTGTAATTGAAGAAGTGTCATGATGATCTCTCCATTGGCAAAAGATTCCGGAATAGTCCGCCATTCGGATCTCCGGGAGGGGACTGCCAAGGGGGAGGTTACCAAGAGAAACATATTGAATAATCAACGAAAGGATAACGTTCTACGAATCGGGGCGTGGAATGTCAGAAGCTTGAACGTGGTAGGGAAACTAGAAAATCTGAAAAGGGAAATGCGAAGGCTCAATCTAGTTATAGTAGGGGTCAGTGAAGTGAAGTCGAAGGAAGACAAGGATTTCTGGTCAGATGAGTATAGGGTAATATCAACAGCAGCAGAAAATGGTATAACAGGTGTAGGATTCGTTATGAATAGGAAGGTAGGGCAGAGGGTGTGTTACTGTGAACAGTTCAGTGACCGGGTTGTTCTAATCACAATCGACAGCAGACCAACACCGACAACGATAGTTCAGGTATACATGCCGACGTCGCAAGCTGAAGATGAACAGGTAGAGAAAGTGTATGAGGATATTGAAAGGGTAATGCAGTATGTAAGGGGGGACGAAAATCTAATAGTCAGGGGCGACTGGAATGCAGTTGTAGTGGAAGGACTAGGTTACAGGAGAATATGGGCTTGGAACAAGGAATGAAAGAGGAGAAAGACTAATTGAGTTCTGTAACAAGTTTCAGCTAGTAACTGCGAATACCCTGTTCAAGAATCACAAGAGGAGGAGGTATACTTGGAAAAGGCCAGGCGATATGGGAAGATTTCATTTAGATTACATCATGGTCAGACAGAGATTCCGAAATCAGATACTGGATTGTAAGGCGTACCCAGGAGCAGATATAGACTCAGATCACAATATAGTAGTGATGAAGAGTAGGCGAAGTTCAAGACATTAGTCAGGAAGAATCCATACTCAGAGAAGTGGCATACGGAAGTACTAAGGAATGAGGAGATACGTTTGAAGTTCTCTAACGCTATAGATACAGCAATAAGGAATAGTGCAGTAGGCAGTACAGTTGAAGAGGAATGGACGTCTCTAAAAAGGGCCATCACAGAAGTTGGGAAGGAAAACATAGGTAGAAAGAAGGTAGCTGCGAAAAAACCATGGGTAACAGAAGAAATACTTCAGTTGATTGATGAAAGGAGGAGGTACAAACATGTTCCGGAAAATCAGGAATACAGAAATACAAGTCCTGAGGAATGAAATAAATAGGAATTGCAGGGAAGCTAAGACGAAATGGTTGCAGGAAAAATGTGAAGACATCGAAAAAGGTATGATTGTCGGAAGGACAGACTCAGCATACAGGAAAGTCAAAACAACCTTTGGTGACATTAAAAGCGACGGTGGCAACATTAAGAGTGCATCGGGAATTCCACTGTTAAATGCAGAGGAGAGAGCAGATAGGTGGAAAGAATACATTGAAAGCCTCTATGAGGGTGAAGATTTGTCTGATGTGATAGAAGAAGAAACAGGAGTCGATTTAGAAGAGATAGGGGATCCAGTATTAGAATCGGAATTTAAAAGAGCTTTGGAGGACTTACGGTCAAATGAGGCAGAAGGGATGGATAACATTCCATCAGAATTACTAAAATCATTGGGGGAAGTGGCAACAAAACGACTATTCACGTTGGTGTGTAGAATATATGAGTCTGGCGATATACCATCTGACATTCGGAAAAGCATCATCCACACAATTCTGAAGACGGCAAGAGCTGACAACTACGAGAATTATCGCACAATCAGCTTAACAGCTCATGCATCGAAGCTGCTTACAAGAATAATATACAGAAGAATGGAAAAGAAAATTGAGAATTCGTAGGTGACGATCAGTTTGGCTTTAGGAAAAGTAAAGGGACGAGAGAGGCAATTCTGACGTTACGGCTAATAATGGAAGCAAGGCTAAAGAAAAATCAAGACACTTTCATAGGATTTGTCGACCTGGAAAAAGCGTTCGACAATATAAAATGGTGCAAGCTGTTCGAGATTCTGAAAAAAGTAGGGGTAAGCTATAGGGAGAGACGGGTCATATGCAATATGTACAACAACCAAGAGGGAATAATAAGAGTGGACGATCAAGAACGAAGTGCTCGTATTAAGAAGGGTGTAAGACAAGGCTGTAGCCTTTCGCCCCTACTCTTCAATGTGTACATCGAGGAAGCAATGATGGAAATAAAAGAAAGGTTCAGGAGTGGAATTAAAATACAAGGTGAAAGGATATCAATGATACGATTCACTGATGATATTGCTATCCTGAGTGAAAGTGGAGATGAATTAAATGATCTTCTGAACGGAATGAACAGTCTAATGAGTACACAGTATGGTTTTAGAGTAAATCGGGGAAAGACGAAGGTAATGAGAAGTAGTAGAAATGAGAACAGCGAGAAACTTAACATCAGGATTGACAGTCACGAAGTCAATGAAGTTAAGGAATTCTGCTACCTAGGCAGTAAAATAACCAATGAAGGACGAAGCAAGGAGGACATCAAAAGCAGACTTGCTATGGCAAAAAAGCATTTCTGGCCAAGAGAAGTCTACTAATATCAAATACTGGCCTTAATTTGAGGAAGAAATTTCTGAGAATGTACGTCTGGAGTACAGCATTGTATGGTAGTGAAACATGGACTGTGGGAAAACCGGAACAGAAGAGAATCGAAGCATTTGATATGTGGTGCTATAGACGAATGTTGAAAATTAGGTGGACTGATAAAGTAAGGAATGAGGAGGTTCTACGCAGAATCGGAGAGGAAAGGAATATGTGGAAAACACTGATAAGGAGAAGGAACAGGATGATAGGACATCTGCTAAGACATGAGGGAATGACTTCCATGGTACTAGAGGGAGCTATAGAGGGCAAAAGCTTTAGAGGAAGGCAGAGATTGGAATACATCAAACAAATAATTAAGGACGTAGGTTGCAAGTGCTACTCCGAGATGAAGAGGTTAGCACAGGAAAGGAATTCGTGGCGGGCCGCATCAAACCAGTCATTGACCAAAAAAATAAGGGGTGTCTCATCGCTAAGAACGATTTTTCTAATATGTTTTGTATGACGATATTAGTTGAAACTTAGACTGACTGCCATAAAGACCTTTGGTCTTTTAGTAGTCTCTTGCAGTACCCATTGTCTGTAGTCAAACGACTGTACCCCCGGGGTTTTGGTGTTTAGAGGAGCTGCAACGCAGCTACGTTATGTTAGTTGCATTCGGCAGTGACACACTTTTTTTGCTTTCAAGTGTACATGTTTATATCCCCTGTTAGTCGTTCATAGAGTGGGTTCCATACTCTTCAGCAATATTACGGGATGGTTAGTACTTGTGATTCCTGTGTGAACTCCATTGTAGAGTGATTGTAATTTTCCAGTATCCTATCAACGTAGCTAAGTTAACCATCTATGTAATCATTCCACTTCATATCCCACTAAAGATTCCTCCCACATATATGATTCAGTTGAATGATTCCAGTCGTGATTTACTGACAGCGTAGCCATAGGGTGCTACGTTTTTCCGTTTTGGGAGGTGTACAGTTTTTTGAACATTTTATCCAAGTTGCCAATCTGTGCACTGCTTTGAAATCTGTCAAGATTTGGCTGTGCATCTAATTACTTTTCTTTCAAAGACTACTTTATTATACATAATTATGTCATCCACGAAACGACTGCTATGTTATTAATGTGGAACATGAACAGCAAAGCTCCAAACACTTTTCCATTGGGCACTTCTGAAATAACTTTGGCTTGTGTTGCTTACTCTCCACCCAAGACAACATGATGCGCCGCTATTGCTACCAAGAAATCCTAAACTCAGCTACAAATTTCATTGGATTCCCCGTACAGTCACACTTTCGTTAATACTGAAAGTGCAGTTGCTAAATTTGTGATTCTATGGTGCAGCTAGTTTACTAGACCGTTACCATTATCGCTGATTAGATCAGAGTGGCCCGTGTCGCAGCTGTTGACGAAGTTTCGGCTTGTAGCGACCTTCCCCTCCTGCGCACCCCCCCCCCCCTTCCACCCTCGTCCGCCCACCCACCGTGTCTCCTCGGCTAGCCGGGCTGTCCGCATTACCCCTCCGCCGTCCGCCCACGGTGACACAACCAAAGTTGCCTGTGTGTGCGCTCACTGCTGGCCGACCCTTTGACGTCCCTTGCTGCCTCTCGCCAGGGCGACACGCTCCGCGCAGAGGTTCCCGGAAGGCCCTTCCAAATCGCGCCCTGCCTTCCAGCGATGGCATGTCGTCAAACACACCCCCAAAATTTAATCACTTAAATCGCAGCTCGCTATTTGTAGACTATGACACATGGCGTCTGATGTAACTCTTTTATACCTGTCCTCCCTTTTTTCAGAGTAAGCAACGGAAAGGAAGTTTTGTATCTGATTTTAGGAAAAGAATCGTATTTTATGTACGATTCATAAAACATAAATTTCGACTCAGTGGAGTAAAACCTGGCCATACTCTTGTACGCCATTTTAAGCAAATTTTTACAATATTTTGAGATGTAACCCCTACATAAAAGGAACTAAGAAGATTCAGAGCCTCCATATATTCCCTGATCTGTCACCAAAAATTTGCTTGCCCAGCGAATCTCTTGTCTGAGGGGAACAAGGAGTGTATGCTAAAACGTATTACCTCCAAATTTTTCTTATGTAAAAGCGTTTTAAATAAAACAAACGTTATTAACATTCTACAATCTCATTCTTCATGTCTATTTATTTATTTCTCAGAAAAGTCATCTTGGCGACGAACACGTTTCTGCCAACGACACACCAATTTATTGATACCATCACTATAGAAGCTTTGACTTTGTCTACGGAGCGACAACTTCACTTCTGCCTACACCGCTTCATCACAATCAAAGTGAAGTGACATCCTCGGAGATGTTGTTTGTTTTTTGCAAACAATAAAAGTCGGATGAAGTCAATCCGGGCCTTTGTGGAGTATGATCGATGACAGTGAACCCAATACTTTCACACGGTACAATTCGGAGAAGAAGAATAAAGATGTAGAATGTCAACAACATTTTCTTTATTTAAAAATCTTCAATAGTTTTCACATGGAAATTCGCATGCATTACTTCTCAGGGCGCCCTCTTACATCCGTCGTGAGGACACTGAAACCGATCAGACCACACTGATATAGATCCTCATGCGTAGTTTGGTCTGTCTTGCTGTCAAAGGTGCTTGGGGTCTACGCCAGTCGTGTGCAAGTTCCAGATGTTTATCGGCCACTGTACTAGGATAGGTGGGAGAAGCGTTGGCTTTGACTGGTCAGCCTCAGGCTGCTTCCTGGACTGTGGCGTCAGGGGGCACCTGCAGCAACGACTGCGGTATCTCCTTTGTCAGTGACGTCACTCAGAATACTTTATTCCATTGTCGAATCCAGCCGACCTAGCTTCTTCCTCATTCGAGGGAGGAGAGTGGTTTCAAATAAATCTGTAGGTGGAGGCAGAATGTGGCTAATGGTCGTTCTGCTCTCTTCGTGCACATCAAGAGCTGATATGAACAAGTGTCCATTGCTGAAAGTGCAATTGTGTCAGTGCCCGTTATCTCACCTGTTGGGGCTGAGGTCGTTTTTCCTGATAGTTCAGAACTTACACAGAGGCAGCAGTTGCTCGTTATTTGGAGCTAGAATGTTAAATGTGTATTAGAATATATTTATGAAGTAGATGCAGTGACAGGAACGCAGTCCATTTGCTGATGTGGCTGTTTCTCGAGTGGCAAACAACTCTCGCACACTGTCTAAACAGCGATGTATAAGGTTGGTATGAAATCGACATAATCAGAGTAAGGTATTCCTCTGATCCAGGATATATTTACTTTATTACAAATCCAGTCTTAGGCCACAACATTTTATCAAACAGGTGAAACGTCCCCTTAGAACAATTGTACATATGAAATGTCCACTTAGAACAATTTATACAAGCCTGTGCTTAACCTGACACACAATATTATTTAGCGCAACGCAATCTGACTTTCAATAACCCCTACAAAACAATGGCCCTGACTAACATTACACTATACCTTTCACAAATCACTTACCTCACAAAAATCTCCGTTACTCGAACTACTGCAATACAGCGAGCGCCACTACTGCCAGCTAAATAAAAGATTCAAACTACAGAAGGCACTAACTACTGATAGGGATAGTTAGCAAATGAAAGATATTAATAGAGAACAAACAATGTATTTACCTTAATATTCATAATTGACATCCAGTATTACAAAACTCCGCCATCTCTCTCCCCACATCCACCACTGCTGGCGGCTCACCTCCAAGTGCCCAACGCAATCTGCTGTTCACATCCAGCTATAGCAGTTCATGACAACAATGGCAGGCAACAATGCAAACTAGCCACATACTGCACACAGCACAGCCAGTGATTTTCATATAGAGTGCTATGTAACGTTGCCAATAAAAAAACATAAACAGCCTACTTACATAGCCCCCATGCTCCCCACAAAAAATTTTACAAATGTTTTTGGCCAGTGGCCAATAATGATTTGATAAAATTTTTCATAATTACAATAACAAAGATATCAAATGCACACACTTATTGATACAATGTTGGTCAACAGCTAAAATTTTCTCACAGTCCATAAAGACAGTCCTGATCGTTCATCATAATAGTAATTACAGTTTTTTTCACAAAGTCTCATTAGTAAAAGAAATCGCACACAGAAGTAGTGGATTTCCATGCAGTCTTGAAGAAGTAGTGTTGTCCTTCCAACAGAAAGACAGTGCTGACTCTTGACATGCTGACAGGTAATGGGCCACAACAGAGCAAACCCACAGCAGAGTCATTCGAAGTTCTGACGAATATTGGTAGGTAGGTCATCACAGAGTAGACCCACTGTAGTCCTGGTAGAGATTGTGGTATTGGTGGGCCACCAGAGGTGCAGACCCACTGTAGTCCTTGTAGAGATGGCCAGCAGCCATCTGTTGCGACTGTGCAGGTGCACAATCACCATTGAAGAGTCTTGCGGATAATAGAGCAAGTCCATAACCACCACTTGTGCACTCACAAAGTTTTTGGAATTGTCCTTAGAACCAGCAATGCTGTTATCCAGTCCCTTGCTGAATTAGTAACACACGTGCAAACACTAACAGTCCCAACTTCTCACATAGTGTCCATATAGTATGACCAACAGAAAAGTGTGCAGTGAAATGAATGCTTACAAGTTAATAATATGATGAACTGGTGTCAATTACAATTTTATGACGTAAGAATACAATTACAAAGGTACAAAATACATCATTAAAAACATAACAATACAGATAACATTTGTAGTAATAGGGGCTTTACAAAAGAATAGAAATAAACATATACATCAGTGTTACAGGAATGATGACATGAGTACATACATAAAAGATCAGAATCACTTTTGAAACGTCAACTTCACACATGAGCATGAAAACAACACAGAATAAATAATGTCTAAGCATCTTTACAAAGAAAATAACAGAATATTAGAAAAATTCTACAACATAGCTCTCATCAGCTAAACACATAAAGACAGGAAAAAAAACACAAATACACAAGGGTACACAAACACATAGTGGGATAACACCAAAAGGAAAGGACAACACACAATTACATATTTGGAAAAAGCAGCAAAGAGGAAAACACAGGGTTTGGTTTACTGCAGTATTTTGCTTGGAGATCTCCCTTCATTCCATAGATCGTTCGTCTTATTTCAACCTTTGCTTCCACCAAAAAAATCCTATCCAAGCATGCTTTCTGTATTTATGTGTTCACATATTTCTTACCTCATTATTTATTTCCAAGATAATCCTGCTGTGCTGTGTGCAGTATGTGGCTAGTTTGCATTGTTGCCTGCCATTGTTGTCATGAACTGCTATAGCTGGATGTGAACAGCAGATTGCGTTGGGCACTTGGAGGTGAGCCGCCAGCAGTGGTGGGTGTGGGGAGAGAGATGGCGGAGTTTTGTAATACTGGATGTCAATTATGAATATTAAGGTAAATACATTGTTTGTTCTCTATTAATATCTTTCATTTGCTAACTATCCCTATCAGTAGTTAGTGCCTTCTGTAGTTTGAATCTTTTATTTAGCTGGCAGTAGTGGCGCTCGCTGTATTGCAGTAGTTCGAGTAACGGAGATTTTTGTGAGGTAAGTGATTTGTGAAAGGTATAGTGTAATGTTAGTCAGGGCCATTGTTTTGTAGGGGTTATTGAAAGTCAGATTGCGTTGCGCTAAATAATATTGTGTGTCAGGTTAAGCACAGGCTTGTATAAATTGTTCTAAGTGGACATTTCATATGTACAATTGTTCTAAGGGGACGTTTCATATGTCGACCCTTAGCCTAGGATACCTCACTGGAATCTTCTGATTTTTTTCTTGTAGTTTGTGTATTTAGTGTAGCTTTTGTTTATTGCTAGTGCGTAATTGTAGAGAGAATCTCCTTTGTAGTTGCAGTCTTTCATTGTTGTACAGTAAAACAGTTGTGGCATGCATATAGATTTGCACCAAGTATTTCGCAGCTACGCTTGCAATTAACTAGATATTATTTTCAGTGCTATGTTAATGTGTTCTCTTATTTTTGCTATTCAAATTGTGCTTTTCTGTGTTATCGTGTGAAATATTGTGACAATAATGGCGTGTGAAAAACGTAACACTAGGCTCCAAGCTAAATTGAGAAATAATAGTGACGACGAGCGTAGCTTATCAGCGCCGCCGAGTAATGAATTTACTAATGTTCAAAGTAGTAATTTGGAAACTGTGCATAGGGAAATGGAGCGGGCGTCAAACAATGGCGTAGACAGTCAAACAGGTAGTGAACAGGGAAGCATTATCGCTCGATCGGTCGGCAACAGCTCACCTCAGGAATCCGAAATGATAGGACACAATTTTGCAAATACTGTAGATTCAGGTTTTGCGTCCTCACCGTTTTCTCAAATGAGTCAAGACACATTTTCTGCTTGTCAAAATGTGAATGCTGCCGGTGAAAACGCACTGCCAAAAAGCATAGAGAAACAGATTCCAGACACTAATACATTATTATTGCAATTAATGCAACAAATGGAACAAAATCAGAGGCAAATGGAACAAAATCTTCAAAAGTTATACACAATGGAACAGAATCTTCTAAAGTTAGACACAATGGAACAAAATCAGAGACAAACACAGCAAAAGCTTCAAAAGTTAGACACAATGGAACAAAATCTTCGGAAGTTAAACACCACACTTGAACAAACACGTGAAGATTTAACTACTGAGTTACATAACATTGAATCGAAATGTCAAAAGGTCTGTAATGACGTAAAAACACAAATTTGTGAGCATTTTCAGCCTATTTTTCGCGGCATGAAAACGCATTACAGAATCACGAAGCAGCCATAAAAGAACTGCAAACTATTGTTCATGAAAATCATGAGACCTTGCAAGCTAAAATGGACTCAGTTGCATCTACCGATTCGGTTACGCAACTTGCAAAAACTCAGGAAAACTTAAAGGACACAGTAGAAAGACACATGGGGGAAATTAGTTCATTATCAGAGAAAGTAGCCGAACTTTCGGATCAGGTCACTAACTTATCTACAAAGGTAGATGATGATCTGAATGACACAAGACCCATAGCCTTCACTGACACAGAAGAGTATGAACAAATTAGAAAATTCAAACAAAATCAAAATCAAATCAATACACAGTACAAAAGAGAAATCCGGGAAGTACAAGATCAGTTGACACAGGTAATACAAGAATTACATATTTCAGAGGATACTCGCGCTCCAACACGGGAAGAGGAACTTAGAAATACGGAAAAGCCACAAAATAATAGCACAGGGCATTTCGGTAATTATGAAACGTCCCCTTAGAACAATTGTACATATGAAATGTCCACTTAGAACAATTTATACAAGCCTGTGCTTAACCTGACACACAATATTATTTAGCGCAACGCAATCTGACTTTCAATAACCCCTACAAAACAATGGCCCTGACTAACATTACACTATACCTTTCACAAATCACTTACCTCACAAAAATCTCCGTTACTCGAACTACTGCAATACAGCGAGCGCCACTACTGCCAGCTAAATAAAAGATTCAAACTACAGAAGGCACTAACTACTGATAGGGATAGTTAGCAAATGAAAGATATTAATAGAGAACAAACAATGTATTTACCTTAATATTCATAATTGACATCCAGTATTACAAAACTCCGCCATCTCTCTCCCCACATCCACCACTGCTGGCGGCTCACCTCCAAGTGCCCAACGCAATCTGCTGTTCACATCCAGCTATAGCAGTTCATGACAACAATGGCAGGCAACAATGCAAACTAGCCACATACTGCACACAGCACAGCCAGTGATTTTCATATAGAGTGCTATGTAACGTTGCCAATAAAAAAACATAAACAGCCTACTTACACAGGTTATTAATTTCAGTGAAAGTTCCTGAGGTGGTCATAGTGACTGACATTACAAGCGGCCGTGGAAAAGTTCCCGTTCGAAGGCCGTACAGTCCAGAATCGTTATTCCAATCAGGAAAAATCGCCATAAGCACTGAGGCAATCATCCCAACGACGCACGAGGTTGAAGGTACCGGTTAGTGTCCTACTGCGTGAAGAAACACGCAACTGTCTGCTGTACATCCTCATTCGACAGCGATCGTCGACCCGTCAAGGCCTCTTTTAAGGGACCGAAGGCGGAGAGTCCCATGGGGGGAGATCAGGACTATTGGGCGGGTGTTGAAGTGTCTCCCACTTGACGTAATTTCTGTGATACGACGTTTGCGATGTGGGGACGTGCGTTATCAGGATGCAGCAGGGATCTTGACCCACCATATCACAACAGTGGTTTTCGACAGACATGGTGCCCCATACATATTCTTCATTCTCCAATGGATGTCTACAGCTGTTTGTCCTTGGGAAGTCAATAAAAAATAACACCACAGTCGTCCCATTTGGACGGATTTGGAATCTGCCGTAGTTCACGTCTCCGCAAGTACCGTACACAAATAGGAAAGACACGAATGCCACCCTGATACCTTGCCTACATATCGGTGCCTATATATCCGCATCTCAATCGTGTTATGTTGCATAAACGCTGCAGCAACGCCCTCGAACGGAAAATTTTTCATCGCCCCAAATAATAAACGTTTCTGGTTCGTGACTGCATTCATCTCTCGTGTTTAGAAAGTAATATCCCGATTCACTGACTCATCATCGTACAGATCAAACCACTAAGGATAGGAGCTTGAAATCTGAAGAGGGTGTTGAGCTTATATAGGAAGTGCCGTTTAAGAACGGATTTTTTGAAATTCCATCCCGAATCATAATTAAATCATAATTAAAGGAGTACTAAAGTATTTTTAAAGCTAGACATATGAAAAAAGGTATTTCACATCTCGGTTACAAATAAAAAATACGAGTTTCAGTGTTTTTGGAAATTAAGGGAATCAAAACAGGAGATGAAATGTTTTGTGAAATATTTCATTATGAACCCATTTTCAAAGCTAAATCTTTTGAACCTTTCATTTGACTTCCCAGTTGGAAATAAAATATGCGTGCCACTGTTTTTGAAAATTCAGGCCTTAGGGGGGTGAACTGGGGGATGAAATTCTTTTTGGAAATGTTTCATTATGCAAGCATTTTGAAGGTACATCAATGAAAATTTTTACTTCGGTTCTTTGTTAGAGATTTTTAAAAAAATACGCATTTCATGGTTTTAGCAAATTCAACTCCTAAGTAGAGGGTAAAATATTTCGTGAAAATATTTCATTGTGACAGCATTTTTAATGTTGCATCCACTAAAACTGATACAGATAAAGAAATATGTGTTCCACTGTTTTTGGAAATTCAGCCCCTAGGGGAGTGCAATAGGATAGAAAATTTTTTTAGAAAATGTATTGTTATTGTAAAAAGTCTTACAGGCTAAACCTATGAAAACTGGTGTTTCACTTCTTGGTTAGATATAAAGTAATATATATTGGGGGCTGAGAGTTCGTATGTAAATACCGCCAAAAGAACAGAAAAGACATGATTAAGAAAAACTTTGGACTCCAGGTACCAGAATGTCTTTTTGGTCACAAGCATATTCAGAATGGCCTTAATTAGCGTGAAAAATGTAGAAGGTGTTGCAGTTTGTGAGTAACATAAAAATTTGATTAGATGAAAACAAAGAAAGTCTGTGCAGACCATACAGACTACATGAGCGAATATGTGGGCTCTAAACACAAACAAACCCACGATTACTTGATTTTCAGTGGAGATATAGACGCAGTACAGATATTACTTTATAGATAATTTCATATAGAACAAAAGTGTACAACATGCTGTCTTAAAATTAGCTATTAAATATTCTTGTTTGAATAATGAACTATGTAGTAAATTTATTACTGCAACAGATGTGATAATCAGTACGACATCTTTAGGTGGTACTTGGAAAGCGCTATCAAGTAATGGAACGATATTCTGATTAAACATTTCTGTTTCTCCATCAGCGTTAAGATACCATATGAAAGCATTAGTTTAGTTATAAAGGGTGCATCAGGTCGTAAGACCACGCGTGTAACCGCTAATGCTTACCAGGTAATTCATGTGACGTGTGGAGGAGGCTCTGCTGAATGTTGCTGAAGGCACTGGTCTCAGATGGTAGCAAGATGAGCCAATGTCATTGCAAGTTATTTAAGTCAACTGGGCTCAGACACCCCTAATCCGTTCGCCGGCTCGTTGGTTGGATGTCCACTATGTGGTAGTCAGTGTGGTCCTCAAGCCACAGTTCGGCCTTCAGATTTTAAGCTGAAAGGAAGCTTCCGTCAGCCGTTCTGTCGATTCAATGACGATGTCTGGTGCAAAATTTATACTTGAGACATCTGGCGAAAAAATATATCTTGTCTAGGTTGTTTTTAAGCATTCCACAGTACTGCATTCCCTGGGGCTCCTCGCTGTGACGTTTCCTACGTTTGGTGTCGATGAAAACTAAGTATGAGCCCTCAATCAAGCACCCAACAAGGTCTGCTTGTGGTTTTAATCTACGTCATGTTATGAACTTTAATGTCCGACCTCAGTTCCAGGTTTCTGGTTCGTAAGTTTGCTTGTGCTTTAGGTTTTAGTAATTATATGCCATAGAAACATAGATCAACCAAAACGTCCTCATAGCACACTATTTATTATGTAATCAATGTACAAGACGATTTCACAAAAAAATTATAAATTTGTGGTAAGGTCTTATGAGACCAAACTGCTTAGGTCATCGGTCCCCAAGCTTACACACTACTTAATCTAATTTGAACTAACTTACAATATGGACAACACACACATCCATGCCCGATGGAGAACTCCAACCTCCTCCGTGGAACGGGGGGGGGGGGGGGGGGGGAGCCGCGCGGACCATGAAAAGACGATTTCACAGTAACAACTGACATTAGACCTGTTAATGAAATATTGGTATAAACAGAACTGGATGGCATTCACAGAAATTTAAATTACTGCAGGTCTACAGAAGCTGCCAAAACATGTATTCTCTTTTAACCACCTTTGTCGTCTCCCTCAACTCCATTTAAAGACACCCCTCTACGCACCAATTTAAGGGATGTGAGGTCACGAAAACATGTACTTAATAACAGAAATAAACTGCCAGAAGTTAAGCGTCATTATAATTTACATTAGTACGAACGTACGCAGTTTCTTGGTTGCATATTAAATTTTCTTGTTAAATGAAATTTTTAAGAAATTTAAAACGACGAAGAACTGATATGTATTGTGCCTCATCTTAAAGGAATAACCGTGCTGATTCGAAATTTTCTTAGATATTGTAAATCAGTAATATTCCTGAAGTTGTGAAGAATTTAATATTATGATTCATATTTTAGTAGTATTAATGTAGTTTATGGGTTTGGGATACAGTTACATATATAAACATTATATATTGTACTTCAGCAGCAGTTGAATAAATGTTACTCTTTAAAAAAGCCTGCTAACAGAATATTGCACAACAGTATCCTTCGTTGATACGCTGATAACATTTTGGAATTAATTAAGTGAGTAGTTCCTCCATGAAACCTGTTATCGCATAGCGATGTTACAGATCCTCAGGTAATGGTATCAAAATATGAAGCAAAAAAGTAAACGGATTTCAGTATTCAACATATACTGATGATCCACAACATTATGACTACATGCTTGATAGCTTGTTTGTCCGTCTTTGGAACGAAATACATCAGTCATTCTGCGTATCAGGGATCTGACAGTTTAGTGGTAGGTTTGTGGAGTACGTGGCATTAGATCTCTACACATAAGTCACGTAATTCGAGTAAATAACGGACCACTGATTTACGTACGCGGATTGACGGCAGATAGCAAACCAGATGGTTCCATAGGACTTACATCAGGCGAATTTGGTCACCCAGACATCAACGTGAGTTCAGTATAATGTTCCTCGAACAACTGTAGCTCCGAGACACAGACAATTATACTGCTGAAAGACGACATCGCCTTGGCGGTAGGCATCAAGCATGAAGGGATGCAGGTGATAAGCAGTTGCCAGCTGTCTTCGATTACCACCACAGGCCCCATGCAAACGCAGGAGAATGTCTACCATGGCGTAATGCTGCCTCCGCCACCCTGTGTCCGTGGCGCGCTGCACTTTTCGAGCCGCTGTTCACCTCGACGACGGCGTTTTTCTAGACGGCCGTGGACGTTGTGTAGCAAAAATGTGATTCACCCCAAGGGCTGACATATTTCCGTTAATCGATGATCAAACCACGATAGTCCCATGCCCACTGTAGACATAACTGACGATGTTGTTGGGTCAACATATGTACACGTAGAGTTCGATGAACGGTGTGCTCCGAGACACTTGCGCATGCACCAGCATTGTGTTCCATAGACAGAGATGCTACAGATCACCATCTGTCCTATGGTACAGAGCAGACAAGCCTCCGAACCCCACGTTCTCGAAATAGTTGTGGATGTCCATCTGTTTAGCACCTAGTGATAGTTTCACTGTCCTTCTAGCTCTTTCCATAGATGTTCACTACAGTAACACGTGAAAATTATACCAGCTTTGCCGTTTTTGAGATACTCGTTCATAGGCTCTGCGTAATAATAGTCTTCCCTTTGTCAAAGTCGCTTTTCTCAATGGATTTCCCTTTGCAGGTCAACCAAAGGCAGTGTTGCGCTGCTGTTATAAAAACACATTACATACAAAAAATGGAATTCACATTATATAAATTTAGCTTAGAGTCAAGGAGTTTATTGCTAGGTGTCGCGATCGACTTCGTTTCGATAATCGACTATAGAATAGCATCTATCAAACTGTGAAACATCAAACGATACTATTCAGAGGAGTGAGTACTGTTTTTTGAATGGTATAAAACCTTAGCGCAGTAAATACTTTAAATCAGTGAACTGTTAGGTTAGTTTGTGTTTACGATTCCAAATGTTCCTAAGCTTTTTGCTGGTATCAAGACAGTATTGCGAGCGTGGCTGCACACCTCTCGCATTCTGTAGGTGAAACAAGGAGGCAGCAACAGCCGTTTGATGTACCCAAAAGCTTCACAGTGGTGTCTCTGGTTACTTCTGATGCAATTGACGTATGTTGATAACCATCTGACCAAACGTTTTCGGTATCTGGTCCATTATGCTCTTTAGTCGCTAATCGAGGTTCTGAAGAATCTGGAACTGAAACTATATTGTACCTGGAGATATGTGGTTTGCACTTCTGGAGTATGACACCACGGTTTTGAACTTATTACTTTCTCATGTGAAATTTCTTCACCGTCTTGTCTCATTAACTCGAAGAGGACACTCACACGCTCTGCTTTGTACCTCAACAGTAGAAGTTGGAAACATCTCGTTCACCTTGAGAGGATGAATCATAGACTTTTCTATTTCCACAGTATTTGCTCACTGTAATCTATAGCTTCAGCTGCCTTCTCTGACAGAACAAAGAAGAGAAAATTCGTCTAGCCTTCCGGTTTGGATTCGCTAGAAAGAAGCAAACAGACTTTCAAGACTGTTGTTCCATTACTGCTAGCGGGGAAATTATCTACACTGACAAGCATTGGACAAACACAAAGCTAATCTTCACAGGAAGTATCACATTATGGAAGATAATTTCAGTGTTAGGTGAACATCTGCGACAGTGATATATAAGGGATATTAGAAATTACTGCAATCAGTCACCTTTTGTAATGGTAGAGTTTCTTTTTCATTTATCATTACTAGTTTCAAGTTACCAAGCTACTCAGTTCTTAATGTTAGTTTTTAACATAGTGGGAGTCGATGTGTGGCTGTGACGAGTTGGAAAAAAACGAAATAGTTAAGCACTAAATGTGGCGAAGCATTTGGAATTTTTACATCATAATGTCGACTTGATTATGCTACTTACAGTTGTTTGGATACGTGAGATTAATCTTGAAGTAGAGATCGCTTTGGAAAGTACGGTTCTTCTTTTTTAGTTATGGTAATTACTCAGGACCACACAAACTACGCCACACTTAACGGTTCTCGCGTGTTTTACACTATGTGAACAGAGAGTGTGGCTAAACTAACGTTTGGAGATTTTGCGTTAGGGCAAAGCTTTGCGCTGGACAACACTTCCGTTTTCGAATATTGCGATGGATCTTGGATGATAATGAAGGAATGTATGGATTTAAAAGTGCCTTCATTGTTACAAAAGTAACATACACTATTTACAATGTCGCTAAAGCTGAGGTTCAAATGAAATTTACTGTATATTTCCTGGCGTTAAAATTACATCTGGCAGGTTTATACATGCTTATTAGATATTTCCATACAGCAGAACTTAGCATGCTGACGCCTTTGCTTGAAATGCTAAGTTTTGTGGGCTTCTTGAGGTGGTTGTGGGTGATGAAGGGTTTTAAGAGGTAAGGTGTGTAGGTGTGTGTGTTGTATGTGTGTATTGTGTGTGTGTGTGTGTGCGTGCGTGCGTGCGTGTGTGTGTGTGTGTGTGTGTGTGTGTGTGTGTGTGTGTGTGTTTGTGCTGTTTTAGCCTGTGTTTTTCCTCTGACGGAATAATTTGTCATCGAAATTTTTTACACACCAACAGATGAAGCACTTCGGGTCAGTTACAAAACTTGTTACCTCTATATAATTCCTACAAAGTACTGTTAGAAACATTATCAGCAACAGTAAAACCAAACCTGTCCAATCAGGAAACTGTTTATCTACCAGAAAAATCACTCATATGTCAGGTTGTTAACCCTGAACTACCTACAGACAATGGGTTTGAGGAAAGGTTACTTTTTGTGGATCTAACCACAGCGTATGACATGGGCAACGATCATAAGATCTTATGTAAACTATGCAATTCATACACAACCATCACCTACAACTACCAAAAGTGCATTGTATTCCAATTTAGCAATTATAAAGATATTACTGTACCATGTAATGTCCGGCATTACATGTTAAAGTATTTAGATATAGTAGACGTATTGTACTATCTAAATCTTCATCACCTACGGAATGCACTGACTCCGGCTGTGCAGCTTTCATATTTTCATGTATAAAATAATTTACATGTTTTACATCTACTTTTTAAGGTACTACATATTTTTTATTATTTATATTGTTTTATGAAAGGCAAAAAGGATTTATAGACATTGTCTGCGAGTTGGCATTGACTGAAATCAGTGGCAAAAGTAGAAAATTTGTGTCGGACAGGGATTCGAACTTGGGTCTCCTGATTGTTAGGCCGATGCTCTGATCACTAAGCCTCTTTCTTTTAGCTGTTATCACGTCTGCTTGACACGCAGAAAGTCCCTGGTTCGATCCCAAGCAACTACACAGACTACTCAAGGATGCCTCCCGTCGGACTCAAATTCTCTCACACTACGAATTTAGTACCCCTTGTCCATTATCCTCATTAGCATTCTGTATCCTTTCATAACTGCATATGGCCGTGTAACTGACTGAAACCAGTAACACGGTCTGTTTCCTTGCGATTCCGATAAATAAAAAGTTTACCTAACGAAGACATCAACACTATCACATGATGGAGTTTATTGGTACTTTCATTGGAAATTGGTACTGTTTGTGGCGTTTCACGAAAGTAAGGGTAGCTGCAAATTAAAACGTAAAGTCTGACCTCAGGTGAGCGCATTAACGCCTCATCTGTATAACGTATACAGAGGTGTGACCAGTCCACTGGCCATGCTACTTACTCTTTCATTCATGCGGAGGACGTAGTGCTTGTTTTCCAAGCTGTAATGTTTCAATAGGTTGAAACCTTTATGTTCGTTTGATTGCAGCTATGAGAAACATTAACACAGTCAGATTTACAACTACATGCTGGCTACTAGTACTATGTAACATCTGTCCTGTTCACCTCTGTCAAAAGGCGGCTTTCTGCAACATTCACCAGTAAGTTCCTAAAAAGTTCCCCATCACGAGGATTTACTCTCGCTCCTCAGGAAACGCCTCAAATCCAGAATACTGGTATATGAAAGAGGGATCCAAATGCTCTTCATTGAGTTCATCCGCGACGCTGAATGGAAACGTGAGTGGTAAGGCACGAGAACCCGGATTATGAAGCTATTTATAACCCATGTGTTAAAGTTGTATCCTATCATCGTCCTAGGATGCTTAATAGATATTTGACAGGATAAGGTAGGTGCAAATACAACATGCACGAAGTGCGTCGTCTACACTGCCAACACATGCGTCTTTGGTGATATTTAGACACTGAGTCAGATTGCAGATACGTGCCATAGCAGACGGCTTCCTGGTGGTATGAGGAGTCTGCATGAAGCATCCGACGTGGTGCACCAGTGGACCGAGTCTTTCTACATTCTTCTGCAGCCTGGGCCGTTGATTGTCCATACAGTGTAAATAATTACAATTGCACGTACTCATTTATATATATATATATATATATATATATATATATATATATATATATATAAAGTTTTGTTGTTAATAATAATAACATCTCCGAGAAAAGAAATCTACTTGTGTTAAATCGGGCGATCGTGTGGGTCATTCAAGAGACCTTCCCAAGCTGCCTGTTTCCCGAGGTCGTTTTTCGGCACGTAAGAACGTAATGTTTGCTGGAGCTCTTCAGCTAGGATATCTCACGGCATACGTCATGGCTGCTACAGTGGCACTGTGGCGGCGTTCGCCGAGCATCAGCAACATGTCAACGTACTGATTGTATGTGTGTGACATGTTCATCCGACCACAGTAACCGTGGCACATTAAACCCCGTTCGTTTGTGTGGTTGGACCTATCCCATATACGGTCGTGTACGGCGACAGTCGACAGTCTAACAGCACATCGAGGGAGCTTGTCGCTCCGTGACACCTGCCGGCGACGTTACATCTTGTCCACAGCACCTTTAGAAGGCGCGATGCTTTAGGTAGAGCGTGCGGTATTCGCCCCTGAAACTTTGAGGGGTTGTAGCTTCCAAACTAAAAGTGATAGGAATGTATACAGATGGGCAAGTCGCCGAAGTGGCGTCACCCCAGAAGAAGACTTGCACCAGGCAATCAGGTGTAATCGCCCCCCCCCCCCCCCCGGGAGGCTCTCGCGACACGACATTTCAATGAGTCACGTATGAAGTAGCACACGTTTCATTACCTGAACGATGACACATATCGCAACGCGGATTTCGGCTTATGTTAGAGCGTCGAGGGGCACGTATGCCTCTTTTAGTTAATGTTTTTAGCACTGGTATCAAATGAAGTATTGAAATGCGTACTTTTTTTAATGTAACCGTATATTTTTATAACCGCATTCAATAGCTCTAGGGAATTAAAGTAATATAATCTTTGTTGATGTTGACGCTGAAACCTGAAAAAAATCCGAGAAATGTCATAGCATGTGAGAGTACGGTGGCTGGAAACGTCATTTGCGATGTATACACTGCCAAGCAGGAGTCTCGGACCAGGCTGCGTAGTTGTATACCGTAAGGTAGACATGCGCTACGAGAATAAAGCTTTATTTCCCCTTGTACCAAATTGCGACCTAGATGCAGGTTCAACTACGAATGTTATATGTGAAAATAAGACATAGCTACAATCTAGCGTATACAAAGGGCTTTGGAAAACCACTCCATACTTCTATGTTCTCCCACATTTACATTAGTTGAAAGAGAAAATCAACTGTTCATTCTTCAAATATAAAGAGGTCTTATAAGCAGCAAAATTCAACTACTATATTAAATATCTAAATATTAGAAGGAATATTTGACCTCTCTTTTGACATACGAGGCTGTGTGCTTCTTAGAGGTAAAATACATGCTTTCAGACAACTGTCTCTACCTAACCTGCTCTTAAGTATATCGTATGGGAGACATTCGTTGAACTAAACAGTTTATTAAAAATACTTTGGTGACGACGTGTATACCGCAAAATAAATATTCTGCCTAACGGAACGTCGTTTCACGCCGAACATAAGTATGTAATGACAGTGCTACCAGCTAAGTGCAGAACACGCTCTCGAATTATTTGTCTTGCAATGCAGTTTCGCACTCACGTAAATAAAATAAACAATTAACAACAATGATTAGGTAGTCACCCAGACCACATAGTACACGTTTTGTCTTCCAGAAAAATAATTTTGTCCTTTATTTAAGCATGCTGTCAAACTGTTGACCGTTGACAAAGTCACATGTGCAGTCGCCGTTGGAAAGAATGATGAGCATTGTAATTATACTGGATGATATGGTAGAGCATGCTCAGGCGATTCTACGGTACATATCGTCTGGCGTAGTTGACGCTTCGTCGTAGACTGCATCTTTGAGTGCTCCCTTGCAGGCCATTTGACAACAGAATTTCTTTCTTTCCTATGCCCGGGAAAGTTCTCATGCAGTATTTGCGTTGCAACACGGGATGGGTGAACTGGACAACTGTCGTATCGTAGCCACATACACTGTCGAATAGCCAGTGGTACCTTTTCGAGAAGAACGGGCAGAATGTTCGTCTGAAAGCGTGCTTACGAGCGTCCATTTAGAATGCCTGACATGAAGTAAAGGTCCCACAATGTAATTTGTGATGCAACTCCACCGCCGTTGATGTTGCACCTGACGAAGTCGGTGTGGATTTTCGGCTGCCCAGTAAAGCATGTTATGCAAATTTACATTACCGTGATTAGCAAACGTTGCTTATTCGGTTAAGAGCAAATGCAAAAACGTAGGATCGTCTCTCAGTTGCAGAAGGGCAAACCGACAAAATTATGTACGACATTTGAAATCACAGTTGTCGAGTCCCTGATGTAGTGACAGAAAATAGGTATGGAAATTCTGTCATGCAGGATGAAAATGATACTCGTTCGGCTGGTTTCTCATTCCTCGGCAGTATGTCTCGTACCACTGTATGGCTTCATTAGCGTCTTAGGGAGGACAACTTCTTCGTGATCGTTGTCAGGTGCAATCTTCTTTCTTGTCCTCTGTTTGATGTTCAGGCAGGTTGTCTGTACTAGCGTCTTAAGAATTCGTACAATTGCCTGGCGCGTGGGACATTGGCAAACCAGGTAGATAGCCCCATACCGCTGTTCTGTTTTTACGGCATTTCTTTTATCTTCACCGTATAAAAATAAAGCCAACGGCCTTGCCGCAGTGGTAACACCGGTTCCGTCCCATCACGGAAGTTAAGCGCTGTCGGACTGGGCTAGCACTTGGATGGGGGACCATCCGTTCTACCGAGCGCTGTTGGCAAGTGGGGTGCACTAAGCCCTTGTGAGGCAAACTGAGGAGCTACTTAATCGAGAAGTGGCAGCTCCGGTCTCGTAAACTGACATATGGCCGGGAGAGCGGTGTGCTGACCACATGCCCCTTCGTAAACGCATCCAGTGACGCCTGTGGGCTGAAGATGACACGGCGGCTGCTCGGTACCGTTGGGCCCTCCAAGGCCTGTTCGGAAGGAGAGAGCATACAAAAATAGTGTATCCAACTTCTCCTCATTAGTGTACATGTCTGCATGCAACTAATGTTGAAGCGGAAATAAGCGTCCTGCACGCGAACTGGAGGACGTGAAACAGTTAAAGTACCTGGGAAATTTGGTAAGAAAGGATGCCCAATGCACCAGTGAAATTCGACCAAGAATCGCTATGGCCAAAACTGCATTCAATAAAAAGAGGAATCTGCTGACCAGCAAGTTAAGCTTGGAGTTAAGGAAGAATCTGGTGAAGTGCTACACCTGGAGCGTTGCCACCTGCCTCGAGATGACTGGGTGTTTGTGTTGTCCTCATCATTTCATCATCATCCAGGAAAGTGGCGAAAATTGGGCTGAGCAAAGGTTGGGAAATTGTACGGGCGCTGATAACCGCGCTGTTGAGCGCCCCACAAACCAAACATCATCATCATCATCTGGAGCGTTGCACTGTACGGAGCAGACATGGACCATGAGAAAAAGGAAAAAAAAATCCTTCAGAGTTTTGAAATGTGGTGCTGAAGGAGAATGGAAAAGATCAAGTGGACCGATTGGATGACGAATAACGATGTACTGAGAAGTGTAGGAGGGAAGAGAGACATTCTGAATGCAGTTCTTCAGAGGAAGGCCAACTGGATCGGACACAGACACGGAGCGCTCATACACGAAGTCACTGAAGAGAAAATTGAAGGAATAGTAGGACAAGGAAAATGAACAAAGTTTTTGGACAACATGAAAGATACAGCAGACTGAGTTAAGAAGCTGAATACAGTGATCAATGGGATCAGAAATACTCCGTACGAAGACACAGACCTGCCACTAGGCAGAATTATACATATTACTAATCGTGCAGATAAGTAAACAGGAGAATGTGTTAACATTCTGACACAACGTGACACGAGAGCTCTGCTTGGCGGTGTTCGCACCGATAATGCCGATTCCGGCCGCTTCCTCTAATATTCTAGCACATTTCTCGAATTTTGTTACGACAGGTTTCAACGTCAACATGTACAATCGCTATATCACTGTAATTGTCTTCTAAAGACCGATCCAGTGAAGTTGTAAGAAGTATAAGACTCAGTTTAAAGAAAAAAAAAACGTACGTGCTTCAGTCAAATATACACAGGTATGTTTCTCCGGTCCCCGCTAGTTCTACATGAAACGAAAAAATTATAATGAGTGAAAACTCTTTCATTATCTTTCAAAAATAAGTATTTAACTTACATTATTCAGGCGGCAAAAAAGGCACTGCGATCGAAAATTCTGTTGCACTACCGCCACCATATTAAACTTGGTAGTCTTAAAAATTTCCTGAGAATAACACATCTTGGATAACAATATGTGAGAATTAAAATAATTACAATAATATCAAATAACTGAAATCCCGTTACTGCTCTACGAAAATCAAAACCGGAATTACATTCAAGAGACTTGATAGCAAATAAATGAAGGTTTTACAAAACGTAGCGGGTTATTTGCAGTTTGAGTTCAAAGAGGAGTGAACGAGTAACAAGGGAATTAGGTGACCATAAAATCGGTGAAGAAATAGTGATTTCGTAATAAGTGACTGCAGTGCCCGCAGCGCAATCATGAATGCAGAGTAACCAGAACAGAAGCGCAGTTCAAATCGCTGTAACTGTGGAACGGTGAAGTTTGAATTGTCAGTGGAGAAACTGGATTGACCAAACGAAGCTGGAACATGCCCAAAGACGGTACTCATTTCTCTCTTTCTCAGATACTAGAGTCCTCTATAATCCTGCAGCATTTGCTGTGACTGTGATTTTAACTTTGTCGAGCCGACCAGCAGTACCGTAAAAATCCGTTACAGCAAACACAGACAGAGCTTTCACCTACATCACATGTCTTGTGCTTTGGTCACAGAGTGTTATCGTGCTTCCATAAAGGCGATGAATTCCTTAAATTTGGAAATTTTGTCCATCATTTCTAACCACAGCGACGGTGTATCGAGAGAAGCGGATGAAATACGAGTACATTTAACACTGTGTGGGTGCTTTACTGGAACAGAGATACCTCTTTTAATATTATTTGAGATTCCCCGCGGTCATCAGAGGTGTTGAGGAGAAATAGCGTAATCTCTGCTGAATAACAGTTGCCAACTGCGGTGACGGTATTAATCCCGGATTTGGTTACCGTACGTGTCCTTGTGATCTTATGATCCGTGCGGCCGCTGCCCGACGCGCTGTAGGTTTAAATCTCACCGCTTTAGCAGTAGTGCTTGCAGTTGCCCTTTGAGGATACACAGAGAAAGAGCTTACTTGCCTAGACGTCCGACGTTTCCGACCATACTGGTCTAATGCAAACATCGAGCTCTTTAAGCAAAGACCGTCATAGCTCCTCAACAGAAAATATGTGTTATACTGCTTGTTTTAACGTTAAAGTGGATAATGAACACAGTAATACTATATTATACTACTGATAAGTAAATTAAACTGTTTGTTTTAGATGTGTTCAACAAGCAAAAAATTTTACAAATGTGTTGATTAAACTCCTAACAACGCTGTACCGGCACATAAACTTGGAAAACAACAAAGTAAAATATCTCCCATTCTACGAAAAAGCAATCACAAGCAAAAATGTCTTCGATCTTCGATGATGCGCTGGTATGGTTTTTAAATGACACACAAAATTCTATTTGGATCTTGGTGTAAAAACATCTTCAAAATCAATACCAGACGTAGTTTGGTAATAGTGAACAAATTAGTGTTGATTTCTGTCCAGAAGCATTCAAACTCCAGTAATGCGGATAATTATACCTCTGTCATCGATGTCTCCGTTAAAGAAGAACAGTTAATGCTTTTGTGATCTTCACATCGATACTCGTGCGCCCAATCGTTAAGATTTGCACGTACGGACAATGAACACCCGATTTTCGATCTCATGGTATCTGTACATGTTTATGAAGTCATATCTCAGATGAACATCATCCGAGCCAAATGAAAGAATGGTATTCAGAAAAGTAGTGAATCACCCACAACTCAGTCAATGCATTTTTAAAAATTCAAAACTTTTCGGGAGCTTTTTGTACAGTCCTATACTGAAATGACTTAACGGGAGTTGGAACGCCCTATCGGGACAATGTCAAATTTAGTGACATTTGGCTTCCCTGTATATCAGGAACCACCGTAGCCATTGACATGAAACATTTACTGGACATTTAACTGCATGTTCTGAGTCTACTGAACTACAATAATTGTATTTCAGCCACTGCTTTCGGAAATTCAATTTCTTAACTAAACGGTTAAAATTTTGTGTACTTTTTTCTACGTTATCCTAAATAATTTTATTTATGCATAACATTATATTCTTCTTTTAGTTCAGTACACTCGGGATATGTATGTTATTATTCCCTGAAATGAAATGAAATGTCGTATGGCTAATGCCTCCCTTGGGGTAGGCCGGTCGCCTTAGGCATCTCTATTGAGTTGACGCTGTGGGGCGGCGGGTAAAATTTATGGGAAGATTGTTTGTTTTTGTTCGCCATATTTCACACGCGAACCTGGCAACTAATTTTTTGGTCAGCCGGGAAGCGAAGGGAAACATACTGACCTTAGTTTCCTGTCTGCACGGCCACATACTGGTCCAGCCCACTGAAAGAATTGTTTCTATTCTCCTTCTACTTAGCGGAATCAGGACTATGATTTTAAATGGAAGTGTAAAGTTGTAGTACATACATATATTGAGCAAAGTCTCTCACGTACAACACTTTGAAATTCACTATGCTTAACTGACAGTAAATCTTCCTATAATAAATAGCACAACTAGCAGTTCAGAGGCGCTCTCTTCAGTAAGATTCTACCAGATTGTCTTTCACCCTGACTAATAATACTCAAATCAATGAAATAAATACTCGCCATAAAAGTGGAAATAATAGACGCCACTTGCCACGCGGATTTGTAATTATCGCGGACGGCACACTAACAGTTACTTTGGTGAATTCTAAGCGATACAGGACGGTGTACAGTCCTCGCGAATTCACTATCCGTTTTTAGCGCAAATACGCGATTTGTCACAATTTGTCTCTGACGTCATCCGAGGCAGAGCTCGATCCGACGTTTAACAGACGTGGATCTTACAGTGGCTGAGTGCAAAGTGAACCTCTCTACTGCCTCTCAGGGCTGTATTTATATAGGTGCGGCAGCGGACGACCCAGGGAATATCTGTTGTCTACTGTCTTAACACACGGCAGCAGCCTCAGGACGACCGCTTTCTCAGACAAATAATCTTCAATAACATAGTTATAAATTAATTCAGAATCTTATTAATTTTTACATGTATTTAGGTAGGTTGTTTAAAAGCACAGAAAAAGTTTCAGCTCATCTGAATAAAATATTTGCCTTCTAGAAGTTTTATAGTGGAACTAACGGTAGTAGATCGTTACCTCTGAAACATATCTTTACTAGAACTTGTATTGAATGTTGTTATTATTAAAGTTCTAAAACTTGGTGTAGCTCTATTATTTAGTAGGTTTTACAATTTACTGTAACCTAAATTCTCTACCAATAAAATTACAGGTACTTAATCTTCTGCAGTTGGGTATATTTTAGCTACAAATCTGGTTTTTATTAAATTACTCAAAAACAATAATAGGTAGTTTGACGTGGTCTCTTAGTTACGATTGTTAGGGTGAACTTAAGTATAAAACCAATTTTTACGTTTCTAAGTCCAGTTTTTAGCGCCTTCCATTTTTCTTAAAAACGTGGATTCCGCGTGCAGTTTTCGTTCTTTAGCTTTGAAACTTGCACGAGTTATTTATGAGCTCCATAGGCACATTCTGACCAGATCTGGCTTTCTAGCTTTATTATTTAGCGCCACTATTTTTTTTTCTTAAACGGCATTTTTACGGAAACTATCAAGTCTAGGTACATAAAAACTTGATATTTGAAACATTATTACAATAAACTAAGAGTTAACAAAGTTTTATGTAAATTTTAACTTTTAATTTTATACTTCATTGTGGTGCAATACTTGTGGGCTACGCGTGAAGGTGACGTGGCGCTCCCCTCTGTATCTCACACACTATACAGCGCTTGTTTTGTTTCAACGCCACTTTGGCTACTTGCGTGTCGATGGGGATGAGATGATGATTAGGACAACATAACACCCAGTTCCTTAGAGGAGAAAATCTCCGACCCAGCTGGTAATCGAACCTGGGCCACTTGGTATGATAGTCCGTCGCGCTGACCACTCAGCTATCGGAGCGGATTACTCCCTGAAAGTTTAAATACTCTACTACAAGTGGTCTTTGAGATTTAGGGAAAAATGCAACAGACAATGTAGATTAGATTAGATTAGATTAATACTAGTTCCATGGATCATGAATACGATATTTCGTAATGATGTGGAACGAGTCAAATTTTCCAACACATGACATAATTAAGTTAATTTAACAACATAGTTAGGTTAATATAAAAACTTTTTCATTTTTTTGTGTTTTTTATTTTTATTTTTTTATTTTTAATTTTTTAAAATAGTTTTTTTGTTTTTTTTTAATTTGTATCTAATAATTCCTCTATGCAGTAGAAGGAGTTGTCATTCAGAAATTCTTTTAATTTCTTCTTAAATACTTGTTGGTTATCTCTCAGACTTTTGATACTATTTGGTAAGTGACCAAAGACTTTAGTGGCAGTATAATTCACCCCTTTCTGTGCCAAAGTTAGATTTAATCTTGAATAGTGAAGATTATCCTTTCTCCTAGTATTGTAGTTACACACACTGCTATTACTTTTGAATTGGGTTTGGTTGTTAATAACAAATTTCATAAGAGAGTATATATACTGAGAAGCTACTGTGAATATCCCTAGATCCTTAAATAAATGTCTGCAGAATGATCTTGGGTGGTCTCCAGCTATTATTCTGATTACACGCTTCTGTGCAATAAATACTTTATTCCTCAGTGATGAATTACCCCAAAATATGATGCCATATGAAAGCAACGAGTGAAAATAGGCGTAGTAAGCTAATTTACTAAGATGTTTATCACCAAAATTTGCAATGACCCTCATTGCATAAGTAGCTGAACTCAAACGTTTCAGCAGATCATCAATGTGTTTCTTCCAATTTAATCTCTCATCAATGGACACACCTAAAAATTTGGATTATTCTACCTTAGCTATATGCTTCTGTTTAAGGTCTATATTTATTAATGGCATCATACCATTTACTGTACGGAACTGTATGTACTGTGTCTTATCAAAATTCAGTGAGAGTCCGTTTACAAGGAACCACTTAATAATTTTCTGAAAGACAGTATTGACAATTTCATCAGTTAATTCTTGTTTGTCAGGTGTGATTACTATACTTGTATCATGAGCAAAGAGAACTAACTTTGCCTCTTCATGAATATAGAAGAGCAAGTCATTAATATATATTAAGAACAACAAAGGACCCAAGACTGACCCTTGTGGAACCCCATTCTTGATAGTTCCCCAGTTTGAGGAATGTGCTGATCTTTGCATATTATGAGAACTACTTATTTCAACTTTCTGCACTCTTCCAGTTAGGTACAAATTAAACCATTTGTGCACGGTCCCACTCATGCCACAATACTTGAGCTTGTCTAGCAGAATTTCATGATTTACACAATCAAAAGCCTTTGAGAGATCACAAAAAATCCCAATGGGTGGTGTTCGGTTATTCAGATCATTCAAAATTTGATTGGTGAAAGCATATGGGGCATTTTCTGTTGAAAAACCTTTCTGGAAACCAAACTGACATTTTGTTAGTACTTCATTGTTACAGATCTGTGAAGCTACTCTTGAATACATAACTTTTTCAAATATTTTGGATAAAGCTGTTAGAAGGGAGATTGGACAGTAATTGTTGACATCAGATCTATCCCCCTTTTTATGCAAAGGTATAACAATAGCATATTTCAGTCTATCAGGGAAAATGCCCTGTTCCAGAGAGCTATTACACAGGTGGCTGAGAATCTTACTTATCTGTTGAGAACAAGCTTTTAGTATTTTGCTGGAAATACCATCAATTCCATGTGAGTTTTTGCTTTTAAGCAAGTTTATTATTTTCCTAATTTCAGAGGGAGAAGTGGGTGAGATTCCAATTGTATCAAATTGCATAGGTATGGCCTCTTCCATTAACAGCCTAGCATCTTCTAATGAACACCTGGATCCTACTATATCCACAAATTTAGAAAATGATTATTAAAAATATTTTCAACTTCTGACTTTTTGTTCGTAAAGTTTTCATTCAATTTGATGGTAATACTGTCTTCCTGTGCTCTTGGTTGACCTGTTTCTCTTTTAATAATATTCCAAATTGTTTTAATTATATTATCAGAGTTGCTGATTTCAGACATAATACACATACTTCTGGATTTTTTAATAACTTTTCTTAATATAACATAGTAGTTTTTATAATGTTTGATAGTTTCTGGGTCACTGCTCTTTCTTGCTGTCAGATACATTTCCCTTTTCCGGTTACAAGATATTTTTATACGCTTAGTAAGCCATGGTTTGTTATCAGGTTTCTTACGAGTATATTTAACTATTTTCTTGGGGAAGCAGTTTTCAAATGCATTTACAAAAATGTTATGAAATAAATTATATTTTAAATTGGCATCAGGTTCACGGTACACCTCATCCCAGACTAACTGGTGTAGGCTTTCCCTGAAATTTGCAATTGTTAAATCGTTGACTGAACGTACTACTTTGGAGGACTGTTTAGTATTGCTGAATGGAGCTATGTCATATATTGTAACTAGCTGTGCACCATGATCAGAAAGACCATTCTCAACAGGCTGAGCATTTATCTGGTTAAACTTATCTTGGTCTATAAAGAAGTTATCTATCAGTGAGCTGCTATCCTTTACCACCCGGGTAGGAAAATCAATAAAGGGTGTCAAATTGAAAGAACCAAGTAATACTTCAAGGTCATTTTTCCTATTACCCTCTTTCAGAGAATCTACATTGAAGTCCCCACAAATAATAATTTGCTTCCCCCTGTCTGACAGATAGCAAAACAAGGAGTCCAAATTTTTCAGAAATAGATGAAAATATCCTGATGGGGACCTATATACAGTTACAATTATAAATGTGCCTTTATTTAATTTAAGCTCACAGGCACATGCTTCTATATGTTTCTCTACACAAAACTTTTTTGTTTCTATACTTTTTGCACAATGATAACTTTTGACATATATGGCAACTCCTCCTTTCTCCATATTTTCTCTCATTACATGTGCAGAGAGCTTATATCCACTTACATTTACCTTATCCATATCAGTAACAATGTGATGCTCAAACAGGCATAGTATATCTATTTCATCCTCAGCTTCTAAATCTTCTAAACAAACCAGAAGCTCATTTATCTTATTCTTTAAACTCCCAATATTTTGATGAAATATACTTACATTATTTTTAATTATACTTTTATGAGAACCTTTCCTTATTCTAACATTTGCAGTACTCTCCTGTCTGAGTTTCTCATTGTGCTTAGGCCTAGTTGCTATACCAGTGGTCACATGGTGTTCAGAGAGGCAGATTATGTCAACTGGGTTGGATGACTTTAATTCATCAATGCAATTACCTAGGACTGAGATACAACTTGGTGGAGATAAAATTTCTGGTGATTGGTGAAAATTTATAATTGACAGCTGTGATTGGTGATCCAATGTGCTAGAATTGTGCTGTTTAATTTCTTTCCTAAACTGAAGATTTGTTTCAATACTGACCTCGTAGAACTTGACATCTTTCTGTCTTACCTATCCTAAAAGAGGTGCTTCTCCAACACCTGTAACCACTGGTATTTTACCATTCATGGCAGTGCCTCCCCCCCTTAAATTTCCTGCTATTAGCCCAGCCAGTTTCCCCTTCCCTTTCCTGTTGAGATGTAGGCCGTGCCTGGTATAGTCCCACCTACTGAGAGAATCAACAGGAACCACACCGATATGAGCCCCCGCACCCGACCCAAGCAGCCGTTCCACCTCCAAATTAACTCACCCAACAAAAGAGTTCAAATGAGGCTGGTCATGGCGTCTCAGGACAGATACAAATTCAACATTAGTGTGTCTCGATGCCGACGCAATCTTTACCACGTCACACTCTATGCTGTACCCACGATCTCTGTCGATGCTGTTCCCTGGCCCTCCCACAATAACCACGGTGTCTTCCCTGGTAAATCCTTTACAGAGTGAACCTAAATCCTCTGTCACCTGATCCAGACTAGCACTTGGTTTGAAAAAAATTGTGACCTGGTATTCTGGTCCTAATTCCTCCTGCAGAAGTTGGCCTACACCTCTGCCATGAGAACTACCTAACAACAAAACTCTCTTCCTTTTCGATGGCTTTCCTACATTCTTTTTCAATTTCCTATTGAAAGTTTGTTGTGTCCTGTCTACACTTACCTCTGCTTGAGGCTCATCAGTTTCTAACTGAAGCAAATTTTCAGGAACAGCTTTTAAAGTTTCAAAAGACTAACTCACTTAATACATGCTTCATTTTTTGTTGTTAGTCACTCGGAAGCACCCTGCACCATAATGTATATCATCCTCTTGATCTTTTTCCAAGTTTTTTCTTCTTTTCTTCTTTCTGGACTCCTTAGTGGCCAACTGTGCTGCATACTCTGCTTTATCAGTGCAAACCTTGTCCATCCATTCAAGTTCTCTGATGCAGTTTGTTCCAGGATTAATTCCAATATGCTGTAGCACTTTCACCCTACCAATGTTGTCATCATTAAAAGCAATAACAGCATCACTGACCTCCCACTTTTTAGTGCCTTCATTCCAATAATAACACTTTTTTTGGTAAGCGAGTCCATATAAGATTACTGAACGACTCATTGGGATTATGAATTTGACCATGCAGACACTTCTTCAGTAATTCAGGATTTGCCAGGCCTCACTAAATACGTTTTATGATATCCATGACTACTGCTGGGATGGAATGCTTATGGTTGTATGAACTGTTTGAGTACTGGGCATTACGGTAATTGCACCATGAATCAGGTCCAGGAGGGAAAAGGTGGTGTTCTGGTTTTTCATTACTTGAACTGCCTGCTTCATTTTCAGCAAATCCTCAGTATTATATCTAACGGCCATCCCATAATACTGCTGTAGTTCATCAATCATTTTGTCTCTCAGCCTGTCTCTTATGGTTTTACTATCAGGAAGTTCTTGTCTCTCAAACTTAGTTTCAACTTCCTCAACCTGGTGCCCATCCTCTTCTGGGCATGACCTTTATAACACAGTAATCCACAGCCTTCTACATAAAAATTACCGATTTTATTAGATCTTGGCCCAGATAATCCGTTGGCACGTATGTTACTTTTTTTTAGTATTAGGTTCTTTTTTCGGTATTATAATCTTACATATCATCGCTATTGCAAGTTTTGTTTGTTTGTTGGTTGGTTGTAAATTCTGAGCTCTATATTTGGTTGGAAATAATTTTTTGTGTGACCTGTATTGAAGTGTTTGTTTTTTAGTGTGTTACATGTTGCTCTAGGGGCAAAATTGCAATTCTGTTGAACATTGCTTTGAAAAGTATATATTTAAGTGGATTAGGACGACAGTGATTTTTGTTAATGATGTGGTCTGTAGTGGCTGATTTTCCGTGTACTTCTAATCTATGTTTGTTGTTTATTTAATTTATTTTCAAATCAAGATAATTTATAGAGCCAATTGTTTCATTTTCTATGGTACAGTTTGTTTTTGGATGTAAGTATCTAAATTTTTGGTGTAGTCCTTGGATATCAGCATACTTACCATTTACTAGCAATAGTGTATCGTCTATAGACCTTTAGTAACATCTGATTTTTGAACTAAAAAAAAAATTCTTGTATTTATGAATATGTCTGCAGTCGTTCCTGATACACTGTTGTCTATTGCAACCCTATCTGCTTGAGTGCAGTTTTTTTTATTAAATTCAAAATAATTTTGAGAGAGTATGTGGTTTGGAAGTTCTATGAATTCATGGACGACTATGATAGATGTTCTTCTTTATTGAAGAATGTTCTCTGTATGATATCTGTGTTTTCCATAAGTGAAATTTGGTTTTTAGGCTTGTAATAAGGACTGAGATTAATTTCGCAGTTTTTGGGATTTGTATGGTTTAAGATTTGTGTCTTTTATGATGTACTTTTCTTGAATGTAAATGAGTTTTTTTACTTGAAAGGTAGGTTTGGCTATCTATGCAGGTTGTAATGGGACAGATTGGGATTTGTATTTACATATTTTTGGCTGAGCATGTGGTAGTGAGGTTTGTGTGGATTCTTGATAATGTATTCTTCTTTTCTTGGTGTGTAAGAATTACATTACAATTCTTATGGCCATTTTGGTTCGGATGATTATGTTGTATTTCTGTAATGTTATTGTTTTGAAAAAAAAATCATTACATTATTTATATAGTCAGCCCAATCGATAATAATTAAAGTATTTCATTTATCGGATTTGAGTGCTGTTACATCTTGAGTGGTTAAACTTCTATAGTCACATCATACACACAGACCTCGTGTTACATGGGAACGATTATGAAAATCGCTTCCGTCTATCCCCGTTAAGATATTGTTATTTTCTGTCATGTCTGATGTATGTAGAGGTACATCTCTATGTAAAAGCATTGGTATGTTCCATCTCTGCTAAAGACTATGAGATTTGGTCATTGACGGTAAGTACAAAACCCAAGATGTAGAAGAAGTTCAGAACACATTTAAATTGGCAGAAATATGAAGCGAAATTAATGATTTGTTATTTTGAGATAAGAGGTATTATTTGAACCTGCCTTGGAATGATTTTCGGGAAGCTATTTGATATCACTCGACAGAAAATTGTTTGCCTGGCACCACGTATTTGAACTTCAAAAGAAATTGCACTCACGAGATATAAGTCATGTCAAAGCAACACTAAAACTTAAGACAAAGGAAATCCTGGGAGAATACTACGAGAAATATAAGAGGGTGCCTGGTGACACAACTGCGAACACATAGGGAAAGCTGCGTTCAAACAGAATAAATTGCACTCGTGAATATCAGCAATGATGATGAAGCATAACTGAAGCAAATTTAGCAAAGAAGAAACGGAAAAACGTTGTATACATCAAACTATTCTCTTGATAACAACAGTCTATGACCCAATAGTCACCATTAGCCGAACCAGCATCAAACGATCAGTACGAGCTCTACCAGTCTCTGCAAGTACGGATCATATTTCCTCTAGTGAGACGCTTTCCCTCCGGCAAGCGTTCCCGCTGAAAGCCAACTGTTTCTCCAAAACACGTAATCCACTATCAGACCCCTACTAAACCTATCTGACCTCTCTGGCTAACGACTTCTGTGTATATCCACAAGGTCAAAGATTTAGATTTGTGCCATCGGTCTTCAAAGAGTCTTATCACTGATATCTTTCCACTCTGAGTTTTAATCCCAATATTCATCGTTTATTTTATATCCGTCACTGCTTGTTCGATGTATAGATTGAACAGTAGGGGCGAAAGACAACACCTCTTTCTTACATACTTTTTAATCCGAGCATTTCGTTCCTTGCCTTACAGCCTTATTGTTCCCTTTATATTCTTTGAACATTGTGCCTGATTGTGGAAGTTTGATATCCGAGTAAAATAAATACTACTACCATTACTATATCAGGAGTAGGGAAAAACATTGCTTCAACTTACTAACACCAGTCCTTTCTCCACTTTCGTCTCTTGTTATTCTTTTAAAGTAAAGGCAAGTTTCAATACATATGTCGTGTTCAAAAATGGGTCGGCCCAATATTAAGCCGATGCGGAAGTTTTCATGTAGAAGGGAAGGTCGAGAGGTCGATGAGGACGGCAGTACAGATACAGGGTTCTGCAATGCAATTGGGAGGGGAAACTGCACTTTTGTAGCGTATGTGATAAAGTCTTGACGAAATTCATAGCGGTGTTGCTAACACAATGATGAATAGTTATCGTTATCGTTTGCAGCATACAGATCTGCTAGTAGAAGTGAAAGCAATTCTGTTATGTTCTGATTCAGATGGTCATCGGGAGATATATCGGCCCTAATTATTCCCACAGCTGTTGAAGGACGTGGGAAGGAGGAGGGAGACAACCAATAACTGCTTCCAGATGGTCCAATAAATTTTAGAATAGTTTACGATTCTGCATTATTGCATTTTTCGATTGTGCTGTTACAGCTAGTTGAGCGTACGTCTAATCACGTAGCTCATAGCGTTACGGGGTGAACACTGCACCAGCCTCCAATCTCACAGACAAGAAATGTTACTATCACGCACAGATAGAACCCGCCTCCGAACAAAGAATTATATGCAGCTCAAAATGATTCCCATCTCACCGGGCATAATGATGTCCACCTGTCCAATGAAGTAGAAAATGTGTCTCTATGTGGGAGACCACTGATCTAAAATTAGAGCAATCCATTCTCAATAACGTCAAATTACTACGTCTTTTGTATTTATACGTTGTCGTTATTCAGGAAAAGGTACCATATGTTCCCGATCATATTTTGCATCATGCTTCGTTGAAACGTTGTAGTAGATAACATTCTCGTCGTTCCACTCTTCTCTTTTCCACTTTTTCCAATGGCTCCGTGTTTCACTGTGACATTTTGCAATTGATTTTAACTTTTAACTTATGAGATCGACAGGAAGTGCAAAATGGCTAAGAAGGGATGGCTAGACGACAAATGTAAGGATGTAGAGGCTTATCTCACTAGGGGTAAGATAGATACAGCCTACAGGAAAATTAAAGAGACCTTTGGAGAAAAGAGAGCCTCTTGTATGAATATCAAGAGTTCAGATGGACACCCAGTTCTAAGCAAAGAAGGGAAAGCAGAAAGGTGGAAGGAGTATATAGAGGGTCTATACAAGGGCGATGTACTTGAGGACAATATTATGGAAATGGAAGAGGATGTAGATGAAGATGAAATGGGAGATACGATACTGCGTGAAGAGTTTGACAGAGCACTGAAAGACTTGAGTCGAAACAAGGCCCCCGGAGTAGACAACATTCCATTGGAACTACTGACGGCCTTGGGAGAGCCAGTCCTGACAAAACTCTACCATCTGGTGAGCAAGATGTATGAAACAGGCGAAATACCCTCAGACTTCAAGAAGAATATAATAATTCCAATCCCAAAGAAAGCAGGCGTTGACAGATGTGAGAATTACCGAACAATCAGTTTAATAAGCCACAGCTGCAAAATACTAACACGAATTCTTTACAGACGAATGGAAAAACTAGTAGAAGCCGACCTCGGGGAAGATCAGTTTGGATTCCGTAGAAATACTGGAACACGTGAGGCAATACTGACCTTACGACTTATCTTAGAAGAAAGATTAAGGAAAGGCAAACCTGCGTTTCTAGCATTTGTAGACTTAGAGAAAGCTTTTGACAATGTTGACTGGAATACTCTCTTTCAAATTCTAAAGGTGGCAGGGGTAAAATACAGGGAGCGAAAGGCTATTTACAATTTGTACAGGAAGTTATAAGAGTCGAGGGACATGAAAGGGAGGCAGTTGTTGGGAAGGGAGTAAGACAGGGTTGTAGCCTCTCCCCGATGTTATTCAATCCGTATATTGAGCAAGCAGTAAAGGAAACAAACGAAAAATTCGGAGTAGGTATTAAAATCCATGGAGAAGAAATAAAAACTTTGAGGTTTGCCGATGACATTGTAATTCTATCAGAGACAGCAAAGGACTTGGAAGAGCAGTTGAACGGAATGGATGGTGTCTTGAAGGGAGGATATAAGATGAACATCAACAAAAGCAAAACGAGGATAATGGAATGAAGTCGAATTAAGTCCGGTGATGTTGAGGGTATTAGATTAGGAAATGAGACACTTAAAGTAGTAAAGGAGTTTTGCTATTTGGGGAGCAAAATAACTGATGATGGTCGAAGTAGAGAGGATATAAAATGTAGACTGGCAATGGCAAGGAAAGCGTTTCTGAAGAAGAGAAATTTGTTAACATCGAGTATAGATTTAAGTGTCAGGAAGTCATTTCTGAAAGTATTTGTATGGAGTGTAGCCATGTATGGAAGTGAAACATGGACGGTAAATAGTTTGGACAAGAAGAGAATAGAAGCTTTCGAAATGTGGTGCTACAGAAGAATGCTGAAGATTAGATGGGTAGATCACATAACTAATGAGGAGGTACTGAATAGGATTGGGGAGGAGAGGAGTTTGTGGCACAACTTGACCAGAAGAAGGGATCGGTTGGTAGGACATGTTCTGAGGCATCAAGGGGTCACCAATTTGGTGGGTTGCGGTAGGTACTGGGAGATGAAGAGGCTTGCGCAGGATGGAGTAGCATGGAGAGCTGCATCAAACCAGTCTCAGGACTGAAGACCACAACAACAACAACATATGTCAGAAACTACATTTTGCATCTCCAGCTATCGTGGCTGTTATTCAATGAATTACGAATAATCAGTTTACCCACACCTTCAAATTTCACAGACGGAAAAATAAATCACAAAACCAAGAAGGAGTTGTGCGACATAATCTAAAGTTGCTAGACGTGTTTCTAGGTCTGATAGACGGTCTGTTCGTATTTCGCACCAGTTGCATAAGTGGGTCGCTAGTGGCGGCGCTGTTTGGATGAAAATCAGTTTTGTGTTTAATACATATTGTAACGATCATAGAAAAAAAGGGCTTGAGCGTCAGTTACTTTTGAGATTGGACTTGGTGAGTTGATGTTAGTCAAGAATTCTTTTAAAGCTATAAAGATGTAATTATCACAGAGTTTGAAGTAGTTCGCGTGATAAGGATACAATAAGCTGGATGTTCCTTCTGTGATATTGTAGAAAGACTGGGCAGGAATGTAGCCACTGTAGATGGTTGCTGGCAGAGGTGGTCACGAAAATGTACGGTCACAGGAAGACCGGGCTCCGGACGGCTACGTGACACTACCGAGAGGGAACACCATCGTGTCCGGTGTATGGCCCCGGTGCATCGAACTGCACCTACAGCAGCAGTTTGAACACTTGGCGCTCCAGTCACATAACGAAGTGTTACAGATTGGTTACTTTGACAGCTCCTAGCCAGACACCCTGTAGTGTGCATTCCACTGACTCAGAACCACCACCATTTGCGACCTCAGGGGTGCCAATAGAGAGCTCATTGGATAGCAGAGTGGAGCTCTATTCTGTTTTCTGCTGAAGGCTGGTTCCGCCTTGGTGCCAATCAAGGCCGTGTGTTGGCTAGAAGAGGGCCGGTTGAGGGCCTGTAACCAACCAGTCTGCGTACTAGACATACACTGGACCTACAGCTGGAGTTATGGTCTGGAGCGCTCTCGTGGTTATCCCATGCACCATGACTGCAAATTCGTTTTTGGATCTGGTGATTCGACCTATTGCATTGTCGTTGATGAACAGCTTTTCAGTAAGTGTTTTCCAAAGTTATAACGCTCGCCCACATACTGTTGTTCTAACCCAACATGCTCTATAGACTGCCTACATGTTGCCTTGGCCTTGCTGGTTCATCAGATCTGTCTGCAATGGAGCACATACGGGACATCGTCGGACGACAACTCAGCGTCATCCACAGGCAGCCTTAACAGTCCATGTATTGACCGATCAAGTGCAACAGGCATGGAACTCCATCCCACAAACTGACTTCTGTCACCTGTGTAATGCATGTTTGCATTTAATATTCTGGCAGTCACGCCGGTTATTAATATACCAGCATTTCGCATTTGGAATGGCTTTCTTCACTCTTACGTTAAACTGTGATCTTGATTTATTAATCCCATAAAGGTGTTACCTAGACAAATGTATTCCCAAAATTTCTTTACTCCACAGTAATTATTTTTTGGCGTTGTGATACTTTCTCCGACAGTGGCTGTCGCGTAACATTTCAGCAACAGCGAACCATAAGCTGTGAAGGCACTGAGCGTTGTGAATGCAGAAAGATTGTCGGTGTGTTAAATACCGGCGTCCAAAGTAAGTATCGCGAGATGTACATTGTGAGTCTCGTAATTTAGATTTCGTATGAGGATCGTAATCATAATAACCATAAAGTCCGAACTGCCGCATCAGACAGTAATCGGCGTAGTATTCTCACTGACAACACAGAACATTTTAAACCGAAATATTTAATCAGATCTGAAGCGTGAAAGTATCATTTTTGCCGAAGAATATGTTATGGCGTTACTTTTTGTGGAATATACGAGGGCTGTTCAGAAAGTAAGCTCCGATTGATCGCGAAATGGAAACGACTATGATAATCCGATAAAGCTTTGCACAGATGTGTTGGGCAGTGTCTCTAGAATGACCCTAGATAGAATCACGTCACTCCTCTCATTTCTGAGCTCACAGTGATCGCGTAAAGTTGTCTAGAGAATAATGTCTCCCGCCAAGTACGAGGACCTGGTGAGAAATTTCGCCTGAACCTATACAGCCAACATTACATAACTGTCGTGCAGTTTCTTCTACAAGGCAATATTCTCAGCCGCATTCTGAAGGGGCAATGAAGATGCTCCTGCATCGTTTTCAATTGGAAATGTTTGACTACCCACAATACAGCCCGTAATTGACTCCCCCTGCGTTTCATCTCTGCTCACATGAACCGCTGGCTATGAATACAACATTTTGGCACAGAAAACGAGCTGTAGGCCAGCGTAGAGAATTGGCGGAAAGCACTGGCGGCTGTCTTTTATGATGAGGGTATTGGAAAGTTGGTACAACGCTACGACAAATGTCTTAGTCAGAACGGCAACTACGTAGAGAAGTAGCTGGATGGTGTAGCTAACTGTTAAAAATAAAACATTTCTAATTTTCACTGTGGTTCCCATTTCGTGATCAATCGGAGCTTACTTTCTGAACAGCCCTCGTACAATGAAGGAGTTGTAACACGCGTTTAAGTCTTTCAGAATGCAGGAGTCGTGAACTGGTATAGGAATTATTTCTCAGAACTGCGGTAACTGACATCGTAAAGATGTGCGCATTCCGCCGTTGCGCGGTGCCTCTAGTTGAGGGCGGTATGCTGGCGACCTATCGTACTGACGGCCTCGATAGTGCCCTCAGTCACGCAGCAGGCCCGAACAATGCTTAAAGGACCGTATCGCCATGCGGCTGGCGATCTGAATGAGACCAAATTGCAGAGGCGACCGTCACCAATCTACCATGTCCCGTGTTTCTGAAATAAGTGGTCTGTTTTCAAATATAACAACGCTATTTTCAGACATTCTGATTACTCTGTAAATAGACAGGCAATCCTCTCACGTAGACTGTTAAGAACCTGATAAGATATGGGGAAATAAGTATTTCAAATTGCAGTCTTTTCTTATGCCCCATCTACAACAAGGGTTTTGGGATCATTACTTTTCAAAATATATATATATATAAATGACCTAGTAGATAGTGTCGGAAGTTCCATGCGGCTTTTCGCGGATAACGCTGTAGTATAAAGAGGAGTTGCAGCATTAGAAAATTGCAGTGTAATGCAGGAAGTTCTGCAGCGGTCAGGCACTTGTTGCAGGGAGTGGCAACTGATCCTTAACAAAGACAAATGTAATGTATTCAGAATACATAGAAAAAACGATCCATTATTGTATGATTATATGATAGCAGAATAAAGACTGCTCTCAGTTACTTCTGTAAAATATCTGGGAGTATGCGTACGGAACGATTTGAAGTGGAATGGTCATATAAACTTAATTGTTGGTAAGGCGGGTGCCAGGTTGAGATTCATTGGGAGAGTCCTTAGAAAATGTAGTCCATCAAAAAAGGAGGTGGCTTACAAAACACTCGTTCGACCCAGACTTGTCTTGCTCATCAGTGTGGGATCCGTACCAGGTCGGGTTGACAGAGGAGATAGAGAAGATCCAAAGAAGAGCGGCGCGTTTCGTCACAGGGTTATTTGGTAAGCTTGATAGCGTTACGGAGATGTTTAGCTAACTCAAGTGGCAGACTCTGCAAGAGAGGCGCTCTGCATCGCGGTGTAGCTTGCTGTCCAGGTTTCGAGAGCGTGCGTTTCTGAATGAGGTATCGAATATATTGCTTCCCCCTACTTATACCTCCCGAGGAGATCAGGAATGTAAAATTCGAGAGATTCGAGCGCGCACGGAGGCTTTCCGGCAGCCGTTCTTCCCGTGAACCATACGCGACTGGAAAAGGAAAGGGAGGTAATGAAAGTGGCACGTAAAGTACCCTCCGCCACACACTGTTGGGTGGCTTGCGGAGTGTAAATGTAGATGTAGACTTAAAGGTACTACATTTTAAGCTCCACTAGAACGTAAATTATTTTGTGTTGAAAATCACTGTGGCGGATTTCCGGTATGAGTGCAGATTATTATTGCGATGTAACAAAATTCAAGTTGAAAGGGGTAGGACAAATATATGGAAAAAGCACGAGAAAGGCATGCTTGAACATAAATGCAGACGATAGCCAAAATTACGAGTTGACCTACTGTATCTGACTACTTACAGCAACTTTCCAATGACCTTAATACGTTGCAAATATTAGTTGTGGTCAGAACAGTGTTCTGTGTAGTAATGAGTAGGCCTACATTATGTCAGAGCTAAGTGAATTCGAACATGGTCGAATTGCTGATGATCGTATGATGGTAGCTTCCGGTAACTAAAGTAGCGTGTATACCGCATGCAAGGAAAGCGGGAAAACATTATCCACCGAGTGAGAACGTGGGCGAAATTGTGAGTTGAGTGATCGTGACGGGCTGTCATGGAAGAGGATTGTGACTAAAAATAAGAGGTCGACAGCAGCAAAAATCATTGCAGAACTGAATGTAGGACTAGTGAACCCTATCAGCACCAATATAAGAAGAAGGAAGCTCCATAGCAGGGAATTTCCAGGCGAGCTGAAATTCCAAAACCATACATGACTGGGGTAAATTCCCGTAACAGGAAAATGTGCTGCCGAAGCCATTAAGCCTGGACGATGGAGAAATGAAAGAAAGTCATTTGGTCGTTTGAGTTTTGTTGCACACTATTTCCAACTTCTAGCCGAGTTTACGTCCCAAGAGTGAAAAAAGGCGGGGGTTCCATGATTATTTCGGCATCCACATCGTGGTATTCCACGGACTCCGTGGGTCTCTGTCACATAATCCTTGGCAGTAAGGCGACCTTGCAATTTTGGCTGTTCAAGTCAATCCCATTTTGCAGTGCATGTTCCCCGTTGGTGATACTGTGCTCCATGACGAGAGGGACCCTGTTCACACAGCTCGCGTCGTCCAAGACTGGTTTTGTGAATACGAGGATGAGTTACCGCATCTCCGCTGACCTCCACAGTCACTATATCTCAGTATTATTCAGCCTGCGCTGTTTAGTTTGGAGCCAAGGATACGTGATCGCCATCCACGTCTATCATCATAACCTGCAGGAAGACTGGTACAACATTCACCTGAAAACCATACAGGATCCGTACTTGTCCATTCTCAGACGACCAGAATCAGTTTTGAATGCCGACGGTTTCCTACACAGTATTAGGAATGGTAGGTAATACGTTGCGTTTGTGGAATTTGCATATTTTTGCCCTCACCGTGCATGCTGCTAGAAAGCTGTTTGCTCTGCTCCTCATGACTTCTGCAGTTCGTGTTTCTTAAATAGAAAACACCTTTGTTTAACCTCTCTTAATGTAAGAGAATTCGAACTGCTACTTACAGGTGCCTGTGTTAAGAAGGGAGTTAATCTGCATTGTAATTCATCAGGCTGCACAGAATATCCAGCCGTGTACGGGACAGTGCGGCCTGTGTACACGTCCCTGTCAACATACTCGAAGAGGAGTTCCAAGAATAGACCGTGGGAGTGCAAGGAAGGTTGTCAGCAGGGGAAGTTGTCCGCCGATTTCACACACGGCTAAGCGACTTCGCTTGAACATTCAAGCGCGGTCGCGAGACGTCAAATGTGCTCGTCCGCGGTCGATAGCTCTTGCTAATGACCGCTAACAGCTAATAATTGAGGTTAATAGGCACAACTAGAAGAACGCAACACAATTGCGCACTACCTCTTTGAAGGAAAGTGGGAACTCTAAGTGGACCTAGACTGTATGCAAACGATTAATTAGGCCTCTGGATGTCCATTACGAATAACATCGCAATCCTTCTCTCTGGAGAGAGGGAGGGTGAAGGATCACTTGGAATGGAATCTGACTCATTGTCATTGTGTTTTCGTCACGGACAAGTGCAGGATTTTTGTGATGTCGGATGCCCGTCATGAAAGGAAACAGCGAGTTACATACATCCGGATGCCTCAGGAATGCCGCCACACGCGTTCGTTCAACTGGAACGTGTATCCTTTATGGGATGACATCACCGGCGATGGGTTTGTCTTAGTGCGATGCACGGGTAGGCCCAACTCGTAAACAGCTTTCTCCAGGGAGCAGGAACCTGATTAAATGTGCATGAGGTTAGTTGGAAGTTACAGTGCATTGTCGCAATCACATCATGAGGTTCTTCGTCGAATGTTATGACAGGCTTGAGCTACAACGCTTAGACCACTTTATGGATACCAACTGAAGAACGATACAAGAATATCGCTGTGTGCATATTGGATCAACGCTGTAATGAACGTAATCCAGCACCACATTTTGATTTCATAGATGTACGAAGATATGCCATTATTTTGGCTATTGTTTTACTGGCATTTCACAGAAAGTATTAATTCGGTTAGTTTAGTAAGGTTTAGTCTTTCATTTTATGCTCCACTTGACACGATACCCACACCCATTCGCAGCTGTGCAGGTGCGGCAATATTTACTTCATTAGCTTAATAACACTAAATGAAAGAAAAATTAGTAAGAATAAAGGTTCGTTATTGGATCCTAGTATCCGACCGATCCTAGTTATTGATCTTTGTCGTACGGTCCACTGTAGAGAAAGTTGTGGACTGGAATATCGTGGTATGAACCTGCAGTTAAAGGCATGTCACCTCCCTATGCGTTTCCGTTACGCTGTAGCCGCTGTAATCGCCGAACATGCATGTGGATAAATGTTAATACTCACCTCGAATGAACGTCAGTATCTATACCTTGTAACCCGCTATGCGGTATCTCGCAGAAGCGCAAATGAATTTCTCTCGACCCTCCTTTCATGTTCCATTTGGAGTTGCTCTAAGAACAGGTTGTTGTTAAGACTCCGAACAAATCCGAAATTATCACTTGCCATTATGTTGGGTTTCTTGACTTGTATTTTAAATTTGAGTTTCCGAACGTTTTAGAGCTAGGATCTCCATGGCACGCGTGCTTCTTTTGGAACCTTTCCCTTTGTTCAATAGTCTTTTGACCGTCTGGATCTGCCTAATAAAGCCTTAGACGAAGTACACAGATCAAGTTCAAGTTTAACCCATCTTTTATTTTCGTTGAACTTGGTTACGGTTGCAGAGGGAGGTACAATATTAAAATGTGGTTTGATTAGTATTACGCAGGCAAAAATATTTCCCTGAGTTTGTAGGCGTATCGTCATGCACGGCTGATCAGGAAATCGAGAATCCCGAGCTAGATCGCAGCCATTGCTCAAATTTTGACTATCGTCAGGAGTAGCCACCGAAGACTTTCAGTGTAACGAGTCATCCTTATTCTGCCAATGGCCATGTCGAAGGACACATAGAATCTGACAGAGATTCATTGCACCTCTCACCCTCTGTTTGAGAAAGTGGCTCTGAAAGTCGGAAGAATCAACAATGATCAACGGTATGGGGATGCAATAGGCAGTGGGAACCGCTGGATTAAAATACTCGTATTGTGTGTCTACAGGACACGTGCCCTATAAATGGAGGGTAGATGACGATCTCTCCATTGGCAAATAATACCGGTTATGTTCCTCATTCGGTTTACCAATAGAAGACTGCCAAACAAATCGAAGAAACAGAAAAACAGCAACATTCTACGAAACGGAGAATGGAATGTCAAATCTGAGTATGGTAGAGAAAATAGAATATCTGAAACACGTTGAGATTAGGATCAATCTAAATATTGTGAGAGTGAATCGAGTGAAATGCAAAGAAGATAAGGATTACTGATGACGTGAGCACAGGGTCATGTCAACAGTAGTGAAATGCTGTAACGGGTGTAGAATTCAGTTTGAATAAGAAGATAGGATAGAGAGTGAGCTGTTGTGAACAGTACAGTGATTCTCATCAGAGGTGGAAGCAAACCAGCCCCAACAATACCAACAACAACAGTTCAGGTGTACAACCCAATGTTCTAAACACAATATGGAGAAGTAATAAAAGTATATAAGGATATTAACCTGGTTACATCCTACGTAAATGGAGATGAAAATCCATTTATCATGGAAAGCAGTTGGAGGGGAGAGAATGCCAACTCAGTAGTAAGAATGATAGAGCAGTAAGTTTCAGTTCATAATATCATAATACCACATATATTGTTCAATAGTCTACGAGGATGTATATTTGTAAAATGCCTACAGACCTGGGATGATAACAGCTGGATTAAATCATGGTGAGAGAGCGTTCCAGAGTCGGTTACTGGATTGCAAGGCGAAGCCAGGAGCAGATATATACAGATCACAAATTTGTATTGATTCATAGAAGACTGAAATTTAAGGGAAGGGCCAGGAAGAGACACTGTAAAAAGAAATGGGAGTGATGATGCACGTTTGAAGTTATCTGCAGCAGCAGATACTGCGATAACGAATTCTACAGTAGGCACTTCAGTCGAGAAGCAATAGACATCTGTAAAGGGGACGCTCAGAGAAACACAGCTAAAAGGTAGATAGCTGCAAGAAATTTGGCGTAAAAGTTGATCGAATACAGATGTAAATATGTAAATGTTAGGAATGACTGCAATACCGCAATATATGTCACTCAGTAACCAATAGTAATTGCAGGGAAGTGAAAGGGAAATGCCTGCAAGAGAAATATGAGGGAATAGAGAACAAAACAGCTGTCGGAAGTACAAATTCTACATACAGGAAAGTCAAAACAATCTTCTATAAAATTAGAAAGAAAGGCATCAGCATTATCAGTTCAAAATGAATTTTACTGTAAAATGCAGTTGATACATGGATAAACTACATCGAATGCTCTACTACTGATTTAGGAGAAGTAGGAGCTCCAGTATTAATTAGTCTGACGAGGATTTGGAAGATTTACGATCAAATTAGTCAGAAACGAAATGTATATTGTTCCTTCGGAATTTCTAAATTCTTTGGAAGGAATTTGCAAGCGAATCATGATTCAAGTTGATGCGTAGAGTCTGTTAGACAGGGCACGTACCATGAGTGAGATTTTCGGGAACATGTAACCCACGTAACTGCGAAGATATGAAGTACAGATAAGTCGCACAGTGAACTTAACAGCTCATACATCCAAGATACTGACTGTAAAAGACGCAGAAGAATGAAATAGAAAACTGAGGATCTGGTAGACGACGATCAGTTTAGCTCCATGAAAGGTAAAGGCCTTCTTCTGCGTCTCATCGAGTGCGATGGCGGTTACTGTAATATAAAAACAAACAAATTCAAAACAAGTGGACTGGAAACAGAAATAATCTTCTTTAGTTTCCTACTCTTGATAATAATACAACGAAGTGATATTACCATCGGTCATTGGTGTTCTCTGCCATGCTAAAGAGACGTTTGAGTTTCCTTATTTTTTCTTTAATTTATTAGAGTATTACTTTTCACGACGTACAAGACGAAAAATACGAAAGTCCTCCATAGAGTCGTGCGCAGAGCGTTCTTTTGTTGTTGGTTACACGGCGAGGACGTTTATCTTCATAATGTTCTTAGGTAAGTCCAAAAAATTTGTGGCATCTCACCTTGGGTAGCCGTAGAGTGCCTCAAGAACATAAAGGTGTAAGAGGAGGGTGAAGTAATGGAGTACTGGCTCCCATTAACACGTCGGCAGCAGATTAAGCGTTATGCCGGCAGAGTTAGCCCCATCTTGAAGGTGAGAGGCAATTACCGCAGGGGACTGCATATTTACTCTCACGTGTTGGCCACGCTTCTTTCTCGCCCCGCCCCCCCCCCCCCCCACCTACCCTCGGAAGAAGTCTGCTGGCGAGAGGAACGCAGCGGGGGTCGGAGGTGCCCTTCTACAGCCTCCTACCCTCTCATGCCGTAAAATGCCGACCTCCGCCTTGCAGGCAGTAAACGTCTTCCATCCGAAATGCTTCAGCTGAAATACTGCAGGTATCGCCAGCGATGACCTAAACGTGCCGATCCTTATCCTCACGTGGAAGTGGACCACCTGACTGTATTGACTGATAGGATGGGCGGGAAAAGATCCTTAACAGCTCTACAGAAAATAGTTTTTCTTTTTTTCGTGGCTTCTCTCAGCAGTCGTATTTCTTAGAATAATGTTTCTGATTTTAGAACTGTGAGAAGTAATGTCCGACGTATTCATCTCTATCTCTCCTTTTCTCTCTCTTATTGCGTTTATCCAGCCGTACAGTATCTGCAGTTGTTCAACGTTAACTTTGTCGTCAGATGCCCCACCTGCCCTAGTCTTTTAACTTCAGGAAGGGATGTCACGTGAATCGAGTAAACTTCGTTCTGCGTTGATCATACAATGTAGGTTTTCACGCCAGGAGCTGAATTCACTTAAAACCTGTGGACTGATGCCCGTTACCTTCATAAAGATTCAAACCACATCAGACAAAGAGGTGTGATTCAAAACTTGGTACACAGAGAGTACAAAATTTGTGAACCGACTTATTTAAAAGACGAGGTTGAACATCTACGGTCGACATTCAAGAAGCATCTTTATTCAAAGAGCAGATAAATCGAGCACTTCACCCTAGGGAGAGAATCGGGGTTAACAAAGAACGCTGCCACCCAAGTGGAAAGCTTTACTTCCGTTTATTTATAAGATTACAGATCGCAAAGTGAAAATATTGAGCAAGTATGGTGTGGAAACTATCTTCAGACCAACCAGGAAGACAAAATAACGTTTAAGATTGGCAAAAGATATACGACATAATGTGGCTACAAAAAACCTGAAATCGAATTCGGGAGGACGACGCTGAAGCCAGCGTCCAATCAACCCGGCTTGCGTTTTCCGTGATTTCCCTAAATCGCTCCAGGCAAATGCCGGGATGGTTACTTAGCAAGGGCACGGCCGATTTCCTTCCACAGCCCCGAAACTATCCGATTCTGTACTCCGTCTCTGATGATCTCGATGTCGACAGGACGTTCAACGCTAATCTTCCTTCCTTCCTTCCTTCCTTCCTTTGGTTACAATGGGTGTATAAAAATTCATTGTACTTGACTGGTCTATATTGGAGCCACGAAAAGAAGTGTTAACACCCGTCTGGTTGAAAACACGAGGAATTGCCGCCTGGGACATAGCGAAATATATTTATGGAGACGGTGATCACGAAATTAAATTCAGTGAGGCGAGTGTCATATCGAAAACATCACATTACCATGCCCCTACGCATAGGGAGGCTATTGAGATTTATCAGAACCTCAACAATTTTAATACAAAATAAAATTTTGATGTCAACGTTGCACCGTAAGAATGACGATCGATTACTTTCAATCGAGAATATTGACATTACCACAAATAATCTAGTAGCGGGCATCATGTGGCCGACTGTCGTGACCTCTACACTGCCTGTTTATTCGGCGCTCCCTCGAGTTCTGTTCGCAATTTACCGCCTTATTTCTGAAGATGTCTCCCGCAGTCGGAGATGAAACGTCAAGCGAAAGTCTTATGCATTGAGCACGGCCTTCCGACCCTGAATTTTTAAGTGAAGTTAGTTCTGCGTGATACCGAATTTCAACTGTTTGTGTACGATATTTTCTGAGACGTTAGACTGGGAACCAGCCCGCCATGCGCTGTCAGGATTCGTTTTAGTTGTGGCTAACATCTCAGTCTGGCAGGCTAGCACGGTTCACGATAGGTTGTACGAGCTGGTGAACCGTACTCTTAATCATGCTACGAATATATCTTCCCAGACGGCCTTTTCTTCTGAAACTGGAAGACAGCAAGTCACATGCAGAAATCTGCTAGAAACAACGTGAATGACAGATAAATTCATTTTGTATTCATGGGTAGAATCCACTTCAACGTGGCCTTACTCGATGAATTCGAAATGGAAAACTTAATTTCAGACTTAACGACATGGAAATTTTTCCTTGCGTGTAGTGAGTTTGATGACGAAACTATCGGAATGGCTTTTCAACGAAGTACAGCGTGCGGTAAATAAAAGTGGCCTGGAGAACACATCTGGCCAGTGTATTCGTGCGCACGTTCGATCTGACATGCCGATCGCTTGCGACAGACGTCGGTTTGATTTGGTAGGACTCTTAAGAATTTTCTGGTGAACTGCAGACACATTTTCTGGTGTGCTAGCACGTTTCGGAATATATTTTGCCTTGTGCAAAACGGATCCTCTCTGATGCCTTTTTCGGACTAAGCGTTGCATGGCAGTTTTTGCTGGAACTTTGACAGCATTAAACTTATCAGCAAACAAATGAACACACGGTTTCCACGACTTTGTTGCCACATAGCTTTCCACAATGAACGCTCGCTGCTGCTTCACTCACTCTGACACAGCCCGCACTATAAACCGAACCGGCGTGGATCACGAGGCTGGCGTACACGCGGTGTGGGCATCACTGGGTGTGGTTACATGCGTACCTTCACGTCCAACCGTATCCACTCATCCGCGTCACTTTTATTTGCCCCACCCTGTATAATAATTGTTTCTGTCTTCCGTAGGAGTTTCACAGATATATTTAGAGCTACGGTTCGACCTTCGTGTCATTGCACTAAGCCTGCAGAACAAAATATAGAAATAATAAGTGATCCTGTAAATAATCTACACCGTATAACTAAGCAAGATTTAAGGAAAATTCATACGTCAAACGAAAGTTACGACTCCACCTTCCTTTCGGTAATGTTTATTGCTATGTTCGGCTGTGAACTACAAGCTTCATGTTTTTCAAGTAATTACGCAA